>NC_061512.1:84496321-84585412 GCF_022539505.1 Lolium rigidum | reverse complement strand
ATCATTTCTATTTTTCTTTCTAGATGGGCCTACTATGGTTGCCTCAATAGTTTATATCCCATGAAAATGCCTGAGATATTCACCTAGAGTTCTACTCAAGGAATGATGATTTAATCATCAAGATATATGTATAGTTATCTCCCTCAAATCCAAGTGTTGCCTCAACTAACTTGAGTGTAACACCATAGCTTAAGTTCTCTCATATAGGAATAATTATTTTAGGGTTTAGGGTGTACTCCTAATATCTCCTTAGGTATCTAGGCTAAGATTCCATTTGTCTAACTTAATTGGATTGGTTTCCTCCTTACTTTATCAATTCATGGATATAATCTTATTCCATGTGATATTAGGTTATCTCACCACTGTAAGGGGAAATGTTTTACAACCTAAGACTTTAGTTCAATGGTTGTCTTTTATTCTTAAATAGGTAAGGCTAAGATTGGTATGAATGGTTTCTCTCATTTGGAGAGGACTTTAATACCATCCTAAGATTAGGTTCCATAGAGAATGATGTGATCATCAATATCTATGTTTACATAAATGGGTTCTCTCTCTAGGGATTGTCTTGAATAGTATCTTAGGGTTTCTCTTAAAGATGATGATTTGAATTTCATGGATATATATCCCAGGTTTAGCTGAAAGTTTGTCATTGCTTCTCTAATAATTAAAATAGAACTCTCACCTCCAATGATGTGATGTATATAAATTTGGAATGGAGAAGAATATATATTCCTAGGGTTTATCTCCTTGTCATGATTCCAAGAATGAAGTAAACTGAATACCATGAGGTTCATGGTAGGAACATAGATTAGTTTAAGACATGGAAAAGATAAGTCTAGAATAGTTTCTCCATGTTATTGTTACTTGATTTGCAATTGAATAGATGTTCATATGTTATGGCCAGGATTACCATATTATGATCTTTTATAAGATCAAGCAATTGATCCTTGATTAATATGTTATTGTGTTAGTTTTAATTCCATTTGATCTAACCCCTTAGATCAAATCATATCTACCCAAGGTTTTAACAAAGTCACATTGAGCTTTATAGCGCTTGACTTGATGAGCTACTACAATTCCACCAAGATCAAGTGAAACTTCAGTTACTGTGACTGTTTTACTTTAAAGTGCGAAAATTCCCCGGATTTTCTATGCATGAATGTAATGCACACATCTGTTTTCTCTATTTCTGTAGCCCCATCTCCTGGGATATTACAACAATGAAGCTGAACTTGGGGGTGGATCGTGATCATAGTTCACACACATGAAAATTTTCATGCCAAACCAATCAGAGAAATCCTCCAGCCGCTTAACCTTAGCAAGGCGGCCGCACCAATACCGCTCCGCTGTCACACCCGGGGGCAAAATTGCAGCCTTCACCTTCGTCAGCCTAAACTCGTGGTCAGAGCACATCACACTCATGGTAGCTAAGGGTGAGCCAGCAGAAAAAATAGAGAGGTAGAAGCACTTATGCAACGAAGAGTTTTGATCCCTGCTTTTATAGAAAAAAAATCCGAGAACGTGGCGGGAAAATATGGCGGGAGAGGTGTGACGGCAAAAATATGGCGGGAGAGCGGTGGCGGGAGATACGGGCGAGAAAATGTTTACCGGAAGAGCGTAGGCAGGAGATATGTGCGGAAAAATATTTGCCGAAGAGGTACCCTATACCAAAGGTCGAAGGAAGCATGCAAATCATTGACTATTTGCTGGCCAGTCGGTCACTAGATGGCCAGTCACTTTGGTGGCAGAGGAGAAGTGCCTGGCCGACAGACTAATCGGTCTCCTATAGGCCAGTCGGTGCACAGCTGCCCGACCGATTCACATAATCGAAAAAGATTCAAAACACGTGACATTCCCAATAATTAATAAAAATTCATACTCCGGAGTATTATTTAAAAAATTGCCTAAGGTGGAGTAGGTACAGGCGACAACACTGGTACATCTGGAGGGGCCCAGCGGGAACTTGGGGCGGTGCATGCGGCTATGGTGGTCATGCCGCCGCCGGCGCATGAGCATGGGAGGATGCATGCTTACCTCGACGACTACCATGACGCCTCAGAGCAAGTACAATAAGGCTTAGTCAGCTGGCTACAAGGATTAAAATAACATATTTGTGTCTAGTTGGAAGAGAGAGAAGATGAGAGAGAATGTAAGTGAGCTCTTATGCAAGAGCTAGCTCTAGCACGTGCTCCTAGGCAAGTTGTGTGAATGAACCCGCAAAAAAAAAGTTGTGTGAATGATGTTGGGCAATATGCTTGTTGTATTACCAGGGGGCCAAAGGCCACAATATATAGTACATGTACAGGTGCACATATGCAGAAAACCCCCTAACATATGGGGAAACTACAATAGACAGATATATACATCTAACACCCCCCTCAAACTCATGGTGGATCCACAACACCGAGTTTGGAGAGTAAGAAATCATGCTTGCGCTCGAGTCCGTGCCTTCGTAAAGAAATCCGCCAGCCGCAAATCTGAAGGCACATAATAAACCGCAACAACATCATCCTGTACCCGTGCACGTGTGTAAAAAGCATCAACACCGATATGCTTGGTCAGCTCATGCTTGACCGGATCACGTGCAATACTGATAGCACCTGTACTGTCAGACAAAAGTGGAGTGGGTGTCGTAACAGAGACCCCAAAATCTTCAAGCAACCACCGTAACCAAGTCACCTCAGCAATCAGCAAAGCCATAGCCCGCAACTCAACCTCAACACTCGAACGGGAAACTGCGACCTGTTTCTTCGTCTTCCAAGCAACAAGCGAACCACCAAGAAACACACAGTAAGCGAGAAGCGAACGACGATCCATAGGATCACTCGCCCACGTAGCATCCGAATAGCACCGGAGCCGGAGAGAGGCTGGAACGGGGAAAGAAAAGGCGACGAGTGATCGTGCGACGAAGATAACGAAGAACACGGAGGAGATGACTATAGTGAACAGTGGTAGGAGGCTGAGACAAACTGACTCAGAATATGAACAGGATAAGAAATATCAGGACGAGTGACAGCAAGATAAACAAGACTCCCAACAAGATGGCGATAACAGGTGGGATCAGGAAGAGGATCACCATCAGTGGGACGAAGCTTAACATTAAGCTCCATAGGAGTATCGACTGTGCGCTCATCCCCAAGAGCAGCACGAGTAAGAAGATAATGAATGTACTTTTCCTGAGAGATAGAAAAGCCATCATAAGTGGAGGAAACCTCAATACCAAGAAAATAGCGAAGAGGACCAAGATCAGTCATAAGAAACTGATCACGAAGACGAGCCTTGACGAAGGCAATATACTCAGGATCATCACCAGTAATGATCATATCATCAACATAGAGAAGAAGAAGAGTACGTCCACGAGGAGAAGTGTGAACGAAAAGTGCTGGATCATGAAGACTAGGAGAGAAACCGATGAGCGAGTCACCACAGAGGCGAAGCGCTCAAACCAGGCACGAGGGGCCTGTTTGAGACCATAGAGAGAACGTCGAAGACGACAAACCATCCCATCGGGAACGGAATACCCGGGAGGAGGCTGCATGTAAACCTCCTCACTCAACTCGCCATTAAGAAAAGCATTCCGAACATCAAGGCTGGGAGACGGACCAGCGGCGAACGAAGCAACAGCAAGAAGGGTTCGCACAGTAGTCATATGAGCCACAGGGGCAAAAGTCTCATCATAGTCACGGCCGTGCTCCTGCTGAAAACCACGAGCCACAAGACGCGCTTTATAGCGCTCAAGAGATCCATCAAAGCGAGTCTTAATTTTATAGACCCACTTACACGTGATGGGACGAACGCCATAAGGGGGAGAAACAAGATCCCAAGTGCCAGTGCGCTCAAGCGCAGCGATCTCCTCAGCCATGGCAAGCTGCCATTCAGGATGACGCTTGGCATCCCGATAAGAAGTCTGTTCGGAAACGACAGAGAGACCATACTGACTAGGAGAGTAACGAACTGGAGCACGATGCTGACGAACAGATCATGAAGGGGGAAGCTCATCTACAGAAGACAAGTCATCAGAAGAAGAGGAAGAAGGGACAACATCGGAAGGAGTCGAAGCCGGAGAACGAGGAGTACTAGGTGGACTAGACGAATGAGAGGATGGCGCCGAAGGGGGCGCATCAGAAGTAGGAGGGAGGGGAGGAGGGACAACAAGGGGTGCATCCAGAAAAAGAAGAAAAGAGATATCATCCACCGGGTAAGTACCCGAGGTGGGGCGAGGATAGAAGGGACGCGTCTCATCAAACGTGACGTCACGAGAGATGCGCATCCGACGACCAACGGGGTCCCAACAACGATAGCCCTTATGCTCATCACTGTATCCGAGAAAAATACACTCAACAGACTGAGCGGTCAGTTTGGTGCGTTCGCGAGGAAGCAGAAGGACATAGCAGACGCAACCAAATGAACGGAGAGTCGAGTAGTCTGGAGAAACACCAGAGAGATGCTCGAGAGGAATGCCACCTTGTAGGGCAGCGGAAGGCTGAATGTTAATGAGGTGGGCCGACGTAGCGACAGCCTCAGCCCAGAAATGTGGCGGAAGAGAAGAAGCAATCATCATAGCACGGGTGGTCTCGAGAAGATGACGATGCTTACGCTCGGCGACACCATTTTGAGCATGCGCGCCGGGACAAGAAAACTGAGCGAGGGTGCCCTCCTCAGCAAGGACACCACGAAGGTGCTGGGAGATTGTAATATCCCAGGTTTAGAGGCTATAAAATGAGAGAACATCAAAGTGTGCATTGCATTCATGCATAGAAAATCCGGGGAATTTTGGCGCTTTCAAATAAAACTTACCACGATGAATCGAAGTTTCACTTGACTTGCTGGAATTGAAGTAGATCATCAAGTTAAGCGCTATAAACTTCACCGTGATCTTTGCTTAAACCCATCAAGGTGATCGAGGTTTCTCTTAGTCGGTGGAATTGAGTTAGTACTCGACGTGAGTGTAATAAACCTCGACATGACCTTTGTTGAACTATTTGATTTTGGGCAACACAATTTGAATTCAATTCAAATATGAGTGATAAGAATTCAAATTGGAATTGGTATTGGAATTTGAAATTCTAGACGATTATATCACATACAACATGTTTAATCAAACAAAATATAAAACTCAAAATAAATAAAGTACTTAACATTTAATTACCTCACTCAATATTACAAGATTCATAAAGACAAGTAATTCACTATTAATGATATTCTACAACAAGGAAAATGTTTCTTTATTGATTGACACACGATTATACAATGTCTTTACAAAAGAATAGAGAAAAATGAATATAGAATACAAGTACACAAATAATAAAAGTAAAACAGATCCTAAACTAAATCTTGAAGAATGCTATCTTCAGCATTTCTTGTTTATCTTGAGCACCTGCAAAACAAACAAAGAAAACACAAAATAGAAGTAAAGCCAAGTGGCTATGTCAAAAATAAAGAGAAATGGAGAGGGTAGATATTTTCCCCTGCCAAGCTTATCTCTAAGGGGAGCTGAACCAAGTCGGTTTTGGCGGCGATGAAGCGAGCAGCTCACACATAGGTCTGCATGTGTGTGCTGTCAACCACGGACAGCAAGAGAGCAGGGTATATTAGCCTATTACTTGCAGCACACCATTGCCTAAGCACCACACTTCTACCCAATCCATCGACCAGGCCAAGAAAAGCACCAAGAACATTAATTGTTCTTTATCCACAATCCCAGTTAACCATCAGGAAATCCTCCAGTGAATCATTAAGAGCTTAGCCAAATCATAAATCAAAAGAAGATATGAGGTCTTGATGATATAGCAAAGCTCGAGGAGAAGCAGGTTTAACTCAAGGAGGTGAAGATCCAACAAGCCGAGAAGATTAGCAAGATCATCAACAACAAGCCAATCTAGATCAAGAAGCTGGAAAGAGGTATACCACCAATCATGAGATGCATCTAGTGAACCCATTTACAAAAGCATCATAGTATCCAATCTAAATGACTTATCAAACAGAAATCATTTGAGATGATTTTAACATCATTTGGATCCAGTCTCGAGATCCTTGGCAACTTTAATCCTATTAAAGCTTGTCCAGGCACTACGATCTCTGATAAACAAAACCATCAGCTATGCATCCTCTTTAACAAGGTACCACAGACATAGTTCATTTAGCAAGATAGGCACAGGGAAAACTTTATATAAAAAAAGCTACCAAAAAGAAACTTGAGATCTGTACCATCAGTTTCAAGTTCAGGAAACTAAAAGTTCCTATTTGAATCTATCGTATTTTTAGTAGTCGACGGTGGCAACCGAGTTAAGGCCACCTACTGCTGCTCTATTTCCAAATCCCACAAACACATGACTGGACCATGCATGCACATGATCTAGTAATCCTCAACAACAGACAAGAGCACTATAAACGGGAGTATAAGCTCACAAGTAAGCCATCCGAGCAACTCATCAATTGCGAGGCAACACTAGTTGCATTACGTATATTGGTACTCACCAATAAGGTACACCAAAATATAACTGAATTTCTCCAATTAACCACTGTCATGTGGACGAGTACAACTCCAACAAGTAGCCGCACTTGCAATTCATACCAAATAAATTCAAATCATTTTCCTAGTTAATCCAACTAGGAATCATTGCTAACATTTATTCATCTGTCATATTGGACAGCTACAATCAAATATCATGCCGGCGACATAATCCTTTAATCATAGACGGTAGTATCAATATAAAGCACAGGT
Organism: Lolium rigidum; assembly: GCF_022539505.1. Classification (NCBI taxonomy): domain Eukaryota; kingdom Viridiplantae; phylum Streptophyta; class Magnoliopsida; order Poales; family Poaceae; genus Lolium; species Lolium rigidum. The sequence continues at coordinate 84,578,688 of NC_061512.1, read as the reverse complement.
CATCACGGACATAGCTACACATGTCGGGGTGATTCACTTATCCAAGTTGAGGCCTTGGATCAAGCACAAGACACTAGAATTATCTAACAGTAGTATCATATAATGATCACTATTGACATACAGCAACCAGTTTAAATACCCGCAAGTTCTTGGCCGACAAATTCATAGCCATAGAGAATACAGAGAGATAGGGAGAGAGGGGAATAGCTCACAGCGGTGTAGACGAATGGAGGAAATGGCCGACGCCGGGGTTGCGTCGACGGCACCGTCCAGCCAGCGTCGAGGTCGAGGATGCAGTGGGAACAGCGACATCACCACCACGACCACCACAGCGCCAGAACGCCATCGCAGCGACAAGCAGCAACAGCACCATACCTCACCAAAACCACCATAGTAGCAGTACCGAAGAGCAGCAGATCGGGGGACACCGGGGGTGCAGGTTACTGCCGTCCTACCGGTGGTCGAGACCGAGGTAAACGGCGTGGTAGAGGAGTAGGAGTAAGTCGAGCAGGTCAACGACCGGGCACAGCAAGAGGTCACGCCGGCAACGGAGAAGGCCAGTAGTGCGAGTGGTAGTATTGACCAACATCATGAGCAGGGCGGCGAATAGTAGGAGGGTCACCGAGGTCGAGCGAGGGCTCGAGGAGGAGGAGAGGTCCGCGCGGGAGAGTGCGGCGGCGCCGGAAACCATCGGCGACCAAGACCAGTATGAGGCTAGGGTTTCGGGGTCGGGGCGACCGCGAGAGACAACAAAAATCAAATCCACCTGGGGGTGGTTGTTGAGCACGTCGTGGCGGGGCAAAGCCCCATCTCTCCGACCCCGGGAGGAGCCGGTGATGGCCGGGGAAGCGGCGGCGGAGCGGCGGAGCCTGGAGCGCGAGCGCGTCTGCGTGTGTGTGCGTGGACGAGAGAAAGAGAGGAGAGAGCGAGTGGGTTGGGTCGGGTCGGGTTCGACCCAAGCCTAACCAACCGCATGAGCCACTTGGGCCAGGCCGACTTGGGTCGGTTGGACCAGTTGGGCTCTGCCCATTTTAGCCATTTGCTTTAGATTTTTATGAAAAACCTTTTAAATATTTAAGTTAAAAAAACCAATAAATAAAAGTGGTTACCATAAAATAATCTATACAATAAATATGAAATTTAATTCAAATATTTTAAAATTAAAAGAACAATAATATGAATTTTCTTCTAAATTTTAGAAGACCAATTTTAAATCTTAAACTATTAAGACCTAAACACTAAGAAAAAAAATATAATTTCCTTATTCCTATTTTTCACATCAAGAAAGTAGTAAATATTACTTTATATTAAAATATCATATAATACAACAATTAGTGCTTTATGATTGTGATTAATCATATGAAAACCCTAATTGATCATTACTTCAACTATTAATTAAAAATCTAAACCCTAATAGTATTTATCATATTAAGTCTCTTAAAAACAATACAATGCTAAATTCATTATTATTTCTATTTCAAAGTGATTAATAACTTCAACTTTATAATGAAGTTATTACGTTAATAACTATATGGTAGATTAGGAAACCCTAATTACATGTTGAATAAAGATTATGTCGTCGTGGGGAACAGACAGATGCCATAGGATGGCTTAAGATGGGGCCGAATGGACGCTAGAGGATTCGGGGGAGGGTTTGTGATTAGATGGGACGAACTTCCGGATGCTTTCCTCAAGAACTTAGCCAAGGCTAGAGGTAGAAGAAGAAAGACATAAGGAAGAACTCGCTCTAGATCTTCTTCTTCATTGATCTCAACATGGTACAGGTTTCTGAATACAAGGACTCACATACCCGCGTACGGGGTGTGCCCCCTCTCCTTATATTGGGAAGAGGGTGGCTTACAGGGGAAGAAACTCTAAAAACCCTAATGACATCTTTGACTAGACAAACTACTTTACAAAGTTACTTTAATCATAGATGACACCGGGGTCTTCTTTAATCAGGGAGGCTGACGTCCTCCGGCTTCTTTCAGCGTCATCCTCTTCTTTATCGTCAGGCCTTCGTTTAAAGCTACTTTGCTTAGCTCATCTTTGTCCTCTAGCTCTGGAGAGAATCTTTGACCAGTTATGCCGACGTGCTACAGTGCACTTCTTACCGGTAGCCCGGTGTCTTCTCTATCCGGTTCCGGTATACCCCTTCTGGGGATACCGGCTTAGCTTCACTTAGCCAAATCCTTAACTTCGTGCTCCGGCATAAACATTAAACCGGTATCTTGATGGCCTAAACCATCCGGTTTTGGCATGCCTTTGGCATACCGGGGGTCATCCCCCCAACATTAGTCCCCGAAGCTTGTATAGTCCGGTGGATCCTATCCGACGGACCATGCCAGGTTCTCACATCTTAAGGTACCGGTTTAATCTTTCCGGCGATGAGTCTAGATCTCCGGCATCGTTTCCGGACTTACTTCTTTCCCTCTTTTCAAGGTGACTCCGGTATCTTATTCGCCGGCATCTTCGTCATTAACTCTCTCCTCGGCGAAGTCGAGAATTTCTCGGGTACAGTGCCTGTCAGTGACATGCGCACTGTGTCTGACGCGCCAGTGTCAGGGGTCACTTCCCTTCGGCTTCTGCGCCAGCATTTATGGCGCCACACCGGATCCTCGCGGCCGTTCCGGATCCGTGTGGCCTCCCTGTGGCATGTTATTTTCCGCGCGTGTATCGTCGCGCCACGTGGCGGCCCACGACGCGAACCGCCGCGGCCCAGCAGTTTCTGGCCCACTTCATTTCCTCTCTATATAAGGGCGGAGCGGTTCCACTTCATCTTCTTCTTCGCATTTGCCCCCATTTCCAGAGCACTTCGAGCCCTTCGCCCCTTGCTTCCTCGCCGCTGCTGGTCGCCGCCAGAGCGCTGCTCCCGTCGATGTTGCGACGCTGCTCTCACTGCGCTGAAGCTCTTCATCGCGCGAAGTTCCTGCTGCATTCCCTCCTCGCTGCCGATTCGAGCTTCCTCCGGTGGACTTCGCCCTTCTCCATCGCCGGCCTTCGTCGACGGCTAGGGGCTCGCCATTTCTCCGGTGAACTTCTTCCTAAGCGCCTCCGCCGCCTCAGGTTAGGCTCAATACGCATTTACCTCTTTTCTCTTTGCTTTCCAGATCTTGGGCCGGTAGAGTATTTACTTCCTTTTTATTTTGCTTTTCCTCTTACTCGTAGATCTTCGCGCAAGGGTAGTTTTTGGGAAAAGCTGTTTTGCGGGTAGATACTCGGCGTCCTCCGGATCCACATGTCTAGCGAAGAATCTCTTCTCGCCTCATCTTCTAGTAGCCAAGGAAGTAGGACTTCCGACGGGCTAACCGCAGATCTCGCCCGGATGGAAACTGAATCCGGCAAAGACCAAGAGGTCGGCAGCTCCAGCCGGGCCCCCGGAAAAGATCTTTCCGGTATCACACGCGGAGCCTGGAGAGGTTCCGACGTGACACAACACGAGATTGACTGGCTTTACCGGTCTCGGAGGATACCGGAGGGAGTCTCCTGCCGGCTTCCAGGCGACGAGATCGAACCGGTGCTTGAACCCGGTGAGGTCGTTGTCTTTCTTGCTCACTTTGAGCGTGGCTTCGGCCTTCCTGCCTCCGACTTCTTCCGCCAATTTCTTGATTTTTATCGACTCCAGCCTCACCACCTTCCCGGCAACGCCGTTTTCTACCTCTCTTGCTTTGTTGCCTTCATGGAAGGCTACATCGGCATCCGTCCCGCTCGCGAGACCTTTGCCCGCTTCTTCTCTCTCCGGATCAATTCGGTCCAGGGCAAGGATATTCCCAAGCCCAAACCCCCGTACAATGCGGGTCTTGTATCATCGGCTCCCGCCAAGGGAGCCCCTTTTTTAAGTTCAACGGCCTCGAGTCTTGCCGGTTGTGGCAGACGACGTTCTTCTACGTGAAGACCAATAGCGCCGCGGATCTCATCAATTTGCCGGCTTTCAATCCGGCGCCGCCCACCAAGGTCAACTGGGGCTACTTCCCCGGTACGTGTGGTGACCCGGCATACCACTGCATGGTGTAGTATGCAAGTCTGATATAACACCAATGAAACACCGTTCCACTAGTATTATATCGCTCAGAGTGGTACAACAGAAACATATGCGGGTCCAAGGCATGTCTATAGAATTACAACATTGACTCGGTTACATAAGATCATCACAGCCTCCTACTTTACAATGAGGTAAAGCGCAAATAACTCCAGAAGAACGACTCGTAGACTAGTCTTATCACGAACTCTATTTGTAGAGTATTTAACTAGCTACAGAGGCTATGAATAGATTCTAGCTAAATAGGAGCTAAGTTTAGGAAGCTAGTTCCCTTCTATGGCTAAACTAGGTTTTCTTCTTGTTGGATGTGGTATCTGACTCCTCGACGGAGTGCTTGTCTCGTGAAGTAGTTGTTGACTCCTCGGTCTTCGAGTTGCACTTGTAGATCCTCCTTCGATGCCTCCATATCTAAGCGGGGATTTAAGAGTGGGATGAGTACGAGCGTACTCAACAAGTTCATTATAGGAAAGAGGTGTTTATTGCACTAGCTACGGCATTAGACCGGAAAGTCTAATACCAATGCGAGGTTTTCATAATCATTTCTTCAAAAGGTTGCTTTTATTCGGAAGAGCTATGTCCGTCGGCCTTCACCGGTTTACTAGAACTTCATGGAGCTCCTTTCCGGCCGCGTTCGCAGTTCCATATCCCGGAACGAGGGAGTGACGGAGTCACGGTTCTTTACACTCTGCGAGAGGTGTGTTGCTTTACCCATAAGAGATCTTAACCTTGGTGCCAACCAGGTGTACATTCCTGTCCACACTTCCTATGGTGTGAGGCCCGGTATAAGGTCTAGCCAATCATGTTCCTCCGCTACCTCGAACACCCACCCTTTTGTAAGATTGTCCTCCCCTATATCCATGATGAGACCGTTCCGGGCATTCATATGCCTTCCCCTATCATCATGGATAGACCGTTCCGGACACCTTACAATCCCTCATAGACCGCAATACCGTGGGGACTTAAGGCTTCCCCGGCCTACCGCTTGTCCTTCGAACGACAAGTGTCTACGGATTGTGCCGTGGGGACTTAAGGCTTCCCCAGCCTATCGCTTGCCGCCGACTGATACAAGTGTCTACGGTAAAGCGCATCCGTTGATGAACGAGAGGTGGAAACACTTTTGACTACTCCGTCCCACTCCGGATCTTATGGTTAACACGGATATTACGGCACAAGAATCATCGGCGACATTTGTTGTTTAATCCTAGATGGATATAAACCCGTGCAATGGAACCTCCACCATATCAACACAATCCATGGTTCCATTGCCCACCACATAGTCATATTCATAGTTATGAAAGTAGTGGTTTTGATTTTTATGCAATAGTGATAACCATAATACTTTGCAAGTAATTTGATAGAAATACTCAAATGACATGAGCAAGTGATGAACTTGCCTTTCTTGATCGCAAGATTATGCGGACAAGGTCTTCGTTACGCAATAACTCCAAATTCTGAAATAGCATCATCGTCCGGTAAGGACGATGTTAAAAGATTGGCAAGGATGCAATAATGCATAAATATGAGATGCAATCACTCTAAGCGTGACTTAACCCCGATGATTTAGGATCAGTGAGTTGTAATGATTGGTTTAGGGTGTGTTGCACTTTTAGAGTGATGTACATACAAGGTTCTTATTCAGGTGTGGTTACTTGGTATTATCAACAGGTAGATAATAAAGCATAATAATCAATTGAGCACCCAAAGTATAATCATTGGCATAATGTTAACAAGTAAATAACGGTGGTCGGTTTTAGTACTATATGGCATGGTTAATGATTGATTATCATATACTTTAAAAGAATAACTTTTGAAGAACATGTACTTTGATAAAGAACAAGTATGGTAATTAGGTTTGTGGTTTGTTATAATTTATTCTGGTTCCAAGTAGTTTCGGAGTAAGTATAAGATGGATCATAACATAGTTGGATTCATCGGTAACTAGGGCTTGTAAGGTTGAGCTAAGCCTAGGCATCCTAAGCAATTCATTATACATGGTTGTTGTTAAGGTTGGTTTATCTTGCTAGTGATAGCTGGCTAGGGTTTATAGGTCCTTATAAGCAGGGTTGATGATGAGTTCTTATCTTCTTCAAAAGAATAACTTTTGAAGAACATACTTCTTAATTAATAAGAAGTATATCAATTAAGTTGAGGTTGTTTTAGGTTTGCTATTTAATTCCCTAAGTAAAGAATGGTTGGTTCTTAGATGGGATGGTTCCTAAGTATCTCACACTAGTAGGGTTTAGTGGAGTAGGGTTATGTAATGTAAAATAGTAGTTATGGTTTCTATTAGGGTTCATCACAATGATGTGATGCTAAATAGGAGTAAATAATGATGATGGCTTTGGTAATAGGATCTAGGGTTTGCACCTGGTTAACCCTACTTGATTATTTAGGTCTGATGAATATATGGGATACTCATATATTAGTGATAGTTCTTCTACATTTTATGTGAACCTAGGTATGTCTTTAGTTGCTAATGGTAGCTTTATGATTTGAATTAAAGTACCATGATCACCTGTTCTAACCTTGGTTTTAGGTTAGAAACAAATTAGGGTTCACATGTAATAATGGAGCTAGGGTTCCTAATTAATTTAGGGTTTTAGAGTTCAACATGAAATGATAGGGTTGTAATACTATTCCATATGGAATTAGGGTTTGTTAATAACCCTATAATTATTGGATTAATAACTTCATTGATAAAGTTGAAGTTATTGATATCTTTGAAATAAAATTCATATTGGATTTGTCCTTTTATTAATTTTTAAAGAATTAATAATTAAGATAATTATTAATTAGGGTTTAAATTTCCACTAATAAAGATGTAACAAAATAACAAATAAAGAAAAATAACTTTAATGTTTCTTTATTTTTCTTACCAGTTTTTATTTATTTTAGAAGGTTTTCCAATTTATTGAATTTTAATTCAATTTAGAATTAAAGAAAAGGCTTATTTAATAAGTGTTAAACAATTGAATTTTTATTAAAAATAAAAATTTCATATTATATTTTTATTAAATAGAATTTATCTTTATAAGAATTTTGATATCTTATATTTATTTTTCTGAGTTGTAATGCATTTTTGATAAATTGGCAAAGTTTCAGTAATTTAGTGAATTTGAATTAAAAACAGGAAAAGTACTACCAGTACCCGGCTACCCTACCCTCCTGACACTGACTAGTGGGCCAGTGTCCACGTCAGTGCCAAAGTGGCGATGCGGTGGCAGTACTGTGGATGGCCGGCGGCCAGTTGCCAACGACGGCGGCGGTCCAGGGTTCCCGCGGGGTCACGCAGGTGCTCACTGGAACGAGCAGACCGAGGGGAACACGATGGTGGCGGCGCCGCTCCGGTATGGTCACCGGAGCGTGCTCGGCGGCGAGGAACAGCGGCAGTGACCACGGGCTAATCGACGCGGTGGAGCTACGGTGTGCAATTGAACTCGGCGAGCATGCCAGGGCGATCAGAAGCTCACCAGGAGCATGGCGCGCTTGACGGCGAGGTCAATGGTGGCTTGGTTCGCCGGAATCGCCCGCTCCCGTCGTCGGAGAAGACGAGCTCGACGGCGACGCTACGGTTCATCTGGGGTCGATTCCTCCTACAGGCAGAGCAAGTCGTGGACGGCGGTCTCGATAGTGGTCACGGCGAGGCACGGGGATGCCCCAATCGTCGGCGACGGCGAACGGCCGGCTCAGCTAGGTTTCGGTGTGGATGAATTTGGAGCAGGGAGGAAGAAATCGAGCCGGTGTTCGTCGTGGTGCCTTTTATACGGCTCAAGAGCGCGCCTAGTCCACTGCGTCGAGCCAGGGGAGGTCGACAGCGAGATGGAGGGGCGAGCACGTCGTCGTGCTGTCGTCCCCGCGCCCAGAGAGGATGAGGACGAAGCCCTCCCGTTGATATTTCAACGAAGAGGTACTGGGCTGGAGTTGGGCCGATGCTGCTGGGCTGTTGGTGGGCTTACGGTGGGCTGCGGCGGCGGTAAGGTCCGGTAAGCTTCCTCTCCTTTTCTCCTTTCTATTTGTTTTATATTTTCTCGTTTTGTATTATTTTCTATTTTCTGTTTTGAGATTAATTTGAATTCTGTTTTACTTGCAGGTTTCTTAATGTATTGATTCCATTAAGATGTAGTTCAATGAGCTCTACATCACTTTTCTATTGAAACAAATATTCTTTTTATTTGATTCTATTGCATAAATATCAAATAGGCATGGAAATAGGTGTTCTTTTAAACTCCTTTTTCATTTGGACTATAATTCTATTTGAATCAATTGAACTTGATGGATTTTTCATAGCATGAATACCATCAAGTCCTGGCAATGTTCCTGACCATATGGTTGTTCATCTTATGTTTTGAATATGGATAAGTTTCAAATAAATATTTTAATAGTGACAATTCAAGTTTCCTTTACTTTGGGAGCTAAGGATAATTTCTCAAGGCTTGCACTCTTATTATCTCTGAAAATGTCTAAAGTAGATATTGTCCCCATAATGGCTTGGTCTTGGTTACAAAAGGTAAGTGGTTGATCACCACACATGGTTTTAACTAAAAGGTTTTAATGAGGTTTATCTTATGCTCCAAATTAGGTATAGGTTTTAATTAGAGTGCAATTCAGGGGTTCTAATTATGTTTACCTAATGTCAATTGATTTGAATCTCATTTATGGCTTAGGTTCTAGTTGTGATCACCCAAATGATGTTCAAACTAGGGTTGAGATTTAATTCTAGGTTGTATAGATGAGATGACACCATATTGTATGTGCTAGGGTTAATCTCCCCTAACCATGATAAGGTGGTGGCTTAATTAACATTGTATGTTCTCCTTTAGTTACTAAGATATTGAGAGTTGGTTTTATCTTCTTCCAATTGGCTTCTTATTATTAACCTCAATTTATTATTTAAGTAACTACATTGGTTATAGTTCTTTTTATAGTTAACTTTGGTCACATGGATATATGGTTTCTCACCATATGAAGTATAGTGTTTAACTCTAAGGTTCCCTTAGGTTCATTAATTGATGAATGAATGAGAAAATAGATGTGGTAAGATTCTACTTATTATCACCAATTGATTTACCATTATAGGTTGGGATCTAAGCCTAGGGTTGCTTATTATTGATCTCCTTAGAATTTCATGTGGCCAATGATATCTGCTTATCCTATTAGGGTTTACTTATCCTCACATACTTCAAGAGCATGATCATGGTTAGACATGATCCACTTGTGCTTGATATCCTTACCTCAAGTTCTTAGGGTTTATGATCATCACTTAATTTATAATGATCAAGGTTTGGCTTCCTACATTATTTCTTATGGAATGGGTTCTCACTTCCATGATCAAGCATTGTCTTGATCAACTAGGATATATCACTTCTATTTTACTTTCTAGGATGGTCATGGTTGTCTCAATAGTTTTATATCCCAGGAAAATGCCTGGAATATTCACTTAAAGTTCTCTCAAGAAATGATGGTTTAACCTTTTGGATATTTGAATAGATCTCTCCCTTAAAACCAAGTGTTTCCTCAACTCACTTGAGTGTAACACCAGATCTTGAGCTCTCTTATGTAAGAATGGTTTATTCTAGGGTTTATGGTGCACTCACAAGATCTCTTTAGGTATCTAGGCTAAGATTCCATTTGTCTAACTTAATTACATTAATCTCATCCTTATTTTATCAACTCAGGAACATGGTATTATTCCATGTGATGTTGGGTTGTCTCACCACTCTAAGATGGAATGGTTAATCTCCTAATACTTTAGTTCAAAGGTTGTCCTTTATTCTTAAATAGGTAAAGCTTGGATTAATTTAAGACATGGGGAAGATAAGTGAAGAATAGTTTCCCAATTATTGTTACTTGATTTCCATTTAAATAGATGTTCTTATGTTATGGCAAAGAATACCATGTTATGATCTGTTGTATGATCAAGTAGTTGATCATTGTGTAAAGTGTTGTTGTGTTGATTATTAGTTCCATTTGATCTAACCCTTTAGATCAAATCATCTCTACCCAAAACAAGGTTTGAACAAAGTCACATTGAGGTTTATAGCGCTTGACTTGATGAGCTACTTCAATTCCACCAAGGTCAAGTGAAACTTCAGTTACTGTGATTGTTTTACTTTAAAGCGCGAAAATTCCCCAGATTTTCTATGCATGAATGCAATGCACACATCTGTTTCCTCTATTTTTGTAACCCCAATACCTGGGATATTACAGTCTCTACCCCTTAAACTAAACTTCGTCCTCGAAGTTTGATATCTCTCACGTTTCGAAGTGTGGATCTGTCTTGTGCAGACTACATCTCTTCTCAAACTCCTTGGTGATCTCACTGGATATAATTGAATATATCCCTTGTCCAGATTCTTCCTGGAATCCATTAGGGTTTGTCTCTGAACCATGGTTCTTACTTTGATTCATTGATCTCTTCCAACTCTATAAGCTTGTTTCCTTTCTCATTGAAGATTCAATGATTAGGACTTTTTCTTGTCCTGACAGTCTTAATTGAGGATTAATCGAATAACATTCTCCTATTTGATAAAATGGGTCTTTGTTTTCCCCTTACTATCAAAACTACAATAATGGTACTTAGTAAGGTACTAACCATGTAAATGGTTGTGATGGTTTATTTTCCTAAGAATGGATTAGACCCTTTTATTCCATCCAATCATGGTTTACAGTTGATAGCTATTACTATTTTGGGTTATTTAGGTTCCATGAAAGGAATCTTTCAAATGGACTTTAGTTTTGGTATAGTCAATCTTCTTAAGTCTTTGGTCTCCTTGAGCTTTATTTGGTCTCCTATATTTCCTTCTTCCAACTTCATTAAGCTTAACTTACTTGAGATTTCATACTTCTGAGTAAATATTTCTCCCTTTCTCAAGTGATAGTCATCTTCTTACTTCCTCGAGGTATAAACCTCGGCTTCTGGTCTGACATCCTTCTGAAAGTAGTGTTCATTAATCTTATGAAAATTAAGATCGAACTTCCTCTCAGTTCAGACCTTCTTCTTCTATTATGCTCAAAGTATTGAGTTATTGTATATCCAACTCAATCTTTACTCTACCCCTTAGAATTTTCTTATGTTATTCGACTCCTTTTCTTCCAACTATTGGACTTATGATTAAAATATTGGTATAGGTCTTGTTTATGATTTATATTCCTCTAAGGTTTTGCGAAGAATCTTTGGGGTGTATCCACTCAATTGTGGACATCCAATGTGAATCCTTCAACTAAATGATTATAGATCTAGCTATTTGGCTGACAAGATTTTTTATTTGTTCACAAACTTTTGTTACAAATAATTAAGTCGTGGACTATTTGTATTACCAACTGATACCAGCTGTGGTTATTATACCAACTGTGGCTATTTGATATCTAAAAATGGATTCTATTATAGGTTCTTATCAACTGGACGAGACATCTTCTACTTTATCTCGTAGTATTGATACTATACCAATTGTGGTCTTTTGATATCGACTATTGTCTTCTTATATCTGCTATGGTTTCATATATCATCTCTCTTCATTCAGGGTTTATTTTGCAAGAAAACCACTAGCCGACACTATGAATATAGTATCCTAAGTGATTTCCCATGCATTCCCTCTTCCATAATGACTATGGTTCTACTTCTACTACTCCACGGTCATCACATTTCTCACCTTCATGCTTCCTATGTACTAAAGTACTCCTCTGTTGAGGTAAAGCATGAGTTTAGGTTGGTACTTCCTTCGAGTATTGTGGTTGCTTCCCACAAATTTACTCCTTTCTTCGGTGGAGCTTCATCTTGTCTTCGGAATCTTCCAGAATTCGTCACTTCCTCACACGAATACCATAACCCTCTAGATCTATAGCATTAAGTAAGAACTTGATATTGCAACATGCACTTGCATATCAAAGTCCAACTTCATGTATGGATCTAGTCAATCAATGAAAATCCAATAAAATCCAAGAAGATTCAGCTTTGTGTTTATAATACACATCATCATAAGCCTGAATATAATAGTTGAGTAAGACATCTCTAAACATCAGGCTGAGATGTGTAGTATATAACACCACACAATATAGGTTTATATCGTGATACTTAGCACGAATATAGGAAACTCTACTATTTGTCTCAACCTTTACCTTAATTGCACATTTGCAATGAGATAAACTTGAAACAAAGTGGTCTAAGATAGCTAAGGATAACCTATTTTTCTTTGGAAGTACTACTTAACTTCCATTTTTTGTTGAGGACTACTTTGTATGATACCACTAGTTCCAATCTGGTGACTCTGAACACATATTTATTAGAATATAGTTCCTATACTTCTTAGCGTTTCTACCATAAGCATATGGTCCTGATGTGCTTGGCACACTTCCCATATTTTTGGAATAGTTCTTGCACTATTGTCAGGCTTCTTATTGTTCTATTCCTAAATGTTGATGATGTTCTATTCCATCGCATAATGAATCTCAAGTGAATCATATGTGATTACTATCTCTACCATGTAAGTAGACATATGTTATTCCTAAAGCTTTTCCTTACTTCCCATGATTGACTCATCATGGTCTATACTACCTCATATTACTTATATTTTTCACTTACTATCAGTTGTTTCATATGTCTAAATAAATCTTTTACTTCCCCATTACCTGTCTTGGTATACACCTTCTAGCAGAATATCTTCCTTATAGCTTATCTTTAGCACGTGATATTACTTCTATTACAGGTCTTAATATTTTTATTTAACCATAATAAGTGTTGGTACACATCTTCCAATAGGATATCTTCCTTGTGGTTGTATCCTCTCTTTGGACTACCATGTATTGTATACCAAGTGTGATCTACTCATCTATTGTTTTCAGGACTTAATGGTGTCCTACATGTTTGGGATTAGCTAACTAACTTCACTTAGGAAATATAGGAAATGTTGACTCAAGTGTGTCAGGATTATTCTCAAGTGAATATCCATCTCAAGTCATAAAAAAATTTGGTTTACTAAGACAACTTCCTATAGACACTACCAATCCTATAGGTCTCCTTTAAAGGGTTTTAATCCTAAGGTCAAAGCATTGGCTACGATACCAAGCTGTGGTGACCCGGCATACCACTTGCATGGTGTAGTATGCAAGTCTGATATAACACCAATGAAACACCGTTCCACTAGTATTATATCGCTCGAGTGGTACAACGAAACATATGCGGGTCCAAGGCATGTCTATAGAATTACAACATTGACTCGGTTACATAAGATCATCACAGCCTCCTACTTTACAATGAGGTAAAACGCAAATAACTCCAGAAGAACGACTCGTAGACTAGTCTTATCACGAACTCTATTTGTAGAGTATTTAACTAGCTACAGAGGCTATGAATAGATTCTAGCTAAATAGGAGCTAAGTTTAGGAAGCTAGTTCCCTTCTATGGCTAAACTAGGTTTTCTTCTTGTTGGATGTGGTATCTGACTCCTCCGACGAGTACTTGTCTCGTGAAGTAGTTGTTGACTCCTCGGTCTTCGAGTTGCACTTGTAGATCCTCCTTCGATGCCTCCATATCTAAGCAGGGGATTTAAGAGTGGGATGAGTACGAGCGTACTCAACAAGTTCATTATAGGAAAGAGGTGTTTATTGCACTAGCTACGGCATTAGACCAGAAAGTCTAATACCAATGCAGGTTTTCATAATCATTTCTTCAAAAGGTTGCTTTTATTCAGAAGAGCTATGTCCGTCAGCCTTCACCGGTTTACTAGAACTTCATGGAGCTCCTTTCCGGCCGCGTTCGCAGATTCCATATCCGGAACGAGGGAGTGACGGGTCACGGTTCTTTACACTCGCGAGAGGTGTGTTGCTTACCCATAAGAGATCTTAACCTTGGTGCCAACCAGTGTACATTCCTGTCCACACTTCCTATGGTGTGAGGCCCGGTATAAGGTCTAGCCAATCATGTTCCTCCGCTACCTCGAACACCCACCCTTTTGTAAGATTGTCCTCCCCTATATCCATGATGAGACCGTTCCGGGCATTCATATGCCTTCCCCTATCATCATGGATAGACCGTTCCGGACACCTTACAATCCCTCATAGACCGCAATACCGTGGGGACTTAAGGCTTCCCCAGCCTACCGCTTGTTCTTCGAACGACAAGTGTCTACGGACTGTGCCGTGGGGACTTAAGGCTTCCCCGGCCTACCGCTTGCCGCCGACGGATACAAGTGTCTACGGTAAAGCGCATCCGTTGATGAACGAGAGGTGGAAACACTTTTGACTACTCCGTCCCACTCCGGATCTTATGGTTAACACGGATATTACGGCACAAGAATCACTGGCGACATTTGTTGTTTAATCCTAGATGGATATAAACCCGTGCAATGGAACCTCCACCATATCAACACAATCCATGGTTCCATTGCCCACCACATAGTCATATTCATAGTTATGAAAGTAGTGGTTTTGATTTTTATGCAATAGTGATAACCATAATACTTTGCAAGTAATTTGATAGAAATACTCAAATGACATGAGCAAGTGATGAACTTGCCTTTCTTGACTGCAAGATTATGCAGACAAGGTCTTCGTTACGCAATAACTCCAAATTCTGAAATAGCATCATCGTCCGGTAAGGACGATGTTTAAAAGATTGGCAAGGATGCAATAATGCATAAATATGAGATGCAATCACTCTAAGCGTGACTTAACCCCGATGATTTAGGATCAGTGAGTTGTAATGATTGGTTTAGGGTGTGTTGCACTTTTAGAGTGATGTACATACAAGGTTCTTATTCAGGTGTGGTTACTTGGTATTATCAACAGGTAGATAATAAAGCATAATAATCAATTGAGCACCCAAAGTATAATCATTGGCATAATGTTAACAAGTAAATAACAGTGGTCGGTTTTAGTACTATATGGCATGGTTAATGATTGATTATCATATACTTTAAAAGAATAACTTTTGAAGAACATGTACTTTGATAAAGAACAAGTATGGTAATTAGGTTTGTGGTTTGTTATAATTTATTCTGGTTCCAAGTAGTTTCTGGAGTAAGTATAAGATGGATCATAACATAGTTGGATTCATCAGTAACTAGGGCTTGTAAGGTTGAGCTAAGCCTAGGCATCCTAAGCAATTCATTATACATGGTTGTTGTTAAGGTTGGTTTATCTTGCTAGTGATAGCTG
Source organism: Lolium rigidum (assembly GCF_022539505.1). Lineage (NCBI taxonomy): Eukaryota > Viridiplantae > Streptophyta > Magnoliopsida > Poales > Poaceae > Lolium > Lolium rigidum. Next base: position 84,563,498 of record NC_061512.1, on the reverse strand, counting down.
GCTAGGGTTTATAGGTCCTTATAAGCAGGGTTGATGATGAGTTCTTATCTTCTTCAAAAGAATAACTTTTGAAGAACATACTTCTTAATTAATAAGAAGTATATCAATTAAGTTGAGGTTGTTTTAGGTTTGCTATTTAATTCCCTAAGTAAAGAATGGTTGGTTCTTAGATGGGATGGTTCCTAAGTATCTCACACTAGTAGGGTTTAGTGGAGTAGGGTTATGTAATGTAAAATAGTAGTTATGGTTGCTATTAGGGTTCATCACAATGATGTGATGCTAAATAGGAGTAAATAATGATGATGGCTTTGGTAATAGGATCTAGGGTTTGCACCTGGTTAACCCTACTTGATTATTTAGGTCTGATGAATATATGGGATACTCATATATTAGTGATAGTTCTTCTACATTTTATGTGAACCTAGGTATGTCTTTAGTTGCTAATGGTAGCTTTATGATTTGAATTAAAGTACCATGATCACCTGTTCTAACCTTGGTTTTAGGTTAGAAACAAATTAGGGTTCACATGTAATAATGGAGCTAGGGTTCCTAATTAATTTAGGGTTTTAGAGTTCAACATGAAATGATAGGGTTGTAATACTATTCCATATGGAATTAGGGTTTGTTAATAACCCTATAATTATTGGATTAATAACTTCATTGATAAAGTTGAAGTTATTGATATCTTTGAAATAAAATTCATATTGGATTTGTCCTTTTATTAATTTTTAAAGAATTAATAATTAAGATAATTATTAATTAGGGTTTAAATTTCCACTAATAAAGATGTAACAAAATAACAAATAAAGAAAAATAGCTTTAATGTTTCTTTATTTTTCTTACCAGTTTTTATTTATTTTAGAAGGTTTTCCAATTTATTGAATTTTAATTCAATTTAGAATTAAAGAAAAGGCTTATTTAATAAGTGTTAAACAATTGAATTTTTATTAAAAATAAAAATTTCATATTATATTTTTATTAAATAGAATTTATCTTTATAAGAATTTTGATATCTTATATTTATTTTTCTGAGTTGTAATGCATTTTTGATAAATTGGCAAAGTTTCAGTAATTTAGTGAATTTGAATTAAAAACGGGAAAAGTACTACCGATGCCGGCTACCCTACCCTCCCGACACGACTAGTGGGCCGGTGTCCACGTCGGTGCCAAAGTGGCGATGCGGTGGCGATGCTCGTGGATGGCCGGCGGCCGGTTGCCAACGACGGCGGCGGTCCGGGGTTCCCGCGGGGTCACGCAGGTGCTCACCTGGAACGAGCGAGACCGAGGGAACACGATGGTGGCGGCGCCGCTCCGGTATGGTCACCGGAGCGTGCTCGGCGGCGAGGAACGACGGCGGTGACCACGGGCTAATCGACGTGGTGGAGCTACGGTGTGCAATTGAACTCGGCGAGCATGCCAGGGCGATCAGAAGCTCACCAGGAGCATGGCGCGCTTGACGGCGAGGTCAATGGTGGCTTGGTTCGCCGGAATCGCCCGCTCCCGTCGTCGGAGAAGACGAGCTCGACGGCGACGCTACGGTTCATGCGGGGTCGATTCCTCCTACGAGGCGAGCAAGTCGTGGACGGCGGTCTCGATGGTGGTCACGGCGAGGCACGGGGATGCCCCAATCGTCGGCGACGGCGAACGGCCGGCTCAGCTAGGTTTCGGTGTGGATGAATTTGGAGCAGGGAGGAAGAAATCGAGCCAGTGTTCGTCGTGGTGCCTTTTATACGGCTCAAGAGCGCGCCTAGTCACTGCGTCGAGCCAGGGGAGGTCGACAGCGAGATGGAGGGGCGAGCACGTCGTCGTGCTGTCGTCCCCGCGCCCAGAGAGGATGAGGACGAAGCCCTCCCGTTGATATTTCAACGAAGAGGTACTGGGCTGGAGTTGGGCCGATGCTGCTGGGCTGTTGGTGGGCTTCTGGTGGGCTGCGGCGGCAGGTAAGGTCTGGTAAGCTTCCTCTCCTTTTCTCCTTTCTATTTGTTTTATATTTTCTGTTTTGTATTATTTTCTATTTTCTGTTTTGAGATTAATTTGAATTCTGTTTTACTTGCAGGTTTCTTAATGTATTGATTCCATTAAGATGTAGTTCAATGAGCTCTACATCACTTTTCTATTGAAACAAATATTCTTTTTATTTGATTCTATTGCATAAATATCAAATAGGCATGGAAATAGGTGTTCTTTTAAACTCCTTTTTCATTTGGACTATAATTCTATTTGAATCAATTGAACTTGATGGATTTTTCATAGCATGAATACCATCAAGTCCTGGCAATGTTCCTGACCATATGGTTGTTCATCTTATGTTTTGAATATGGATAAGTTTCAAATAAATATTTTAATAGTGACAATTCAAGTTTCCTTTACTTTGGGAGCTAAGGATAATTTCTCAAGGCTTGCACTCTTATTATCTCTGAAAATGTCTAAAGTAGATATTGTCCCCATAATGGCTTGGTCTTGGTTACAAAAGGTAAGTGGTTGATCACCACACATGGTTTTAACTAAAAGGTTTTAATGAGGTTTATCTTATGCTCCAAATTAGGTATAGGTTTTAATTAGAGTGCAATTCTGGGGTTCTAATTATGTTTACCTAATGTCAATTGATTTGAATCTCATTTATGGCTTAGGTTCTAGTTGTGATCACCCAAATGATGTTCAAACTAGGGTTGAGATTTAATTCTAGGTTGTATAGATGAGATGACACCATATTGTATGTGCTAGGGTTAATCTCCCCTAACCATGATAAGGTGGTGGCTTAATTAACATTGTATGTTCTCCTTTAGTTACTAAGATATTGAGAGTTGGTTTTATCTTCTTCCAATTGGCTTCTTATTATTAACCTCAATTTATTATTTAAGTAACTACATTGGTTATAGTTCTTTTTATAGTTAACTTTGGTCACATGGATATATGGTTTCTCACCATATGAAGTATAGTGTTTAACTCTAAGGTTCCCTTAGGTTCATTAATTGATGAATGAATGAGAAAATAGATGTGGTAAGATTCTACTTATTATCACCAATTGATTTACCATTATAGGTTGGGATCTAAGCCTAGGGTTGCTTATTATTGATCTCCTTAGAATTTCATGTGGCCAATGATATCTGCTTATCCTATTAGGGTTTACTTATCCTCACATACTTCAAGAGCATGATCATGGTTAGACATGATCCACTTGTGCTTGATATCCTTACCTCAAGTTCTTAGGGTTTATGATCATCACTTAATTTATAATGATCAAGGTTTGGCTTCCTACATTATTTCTTATGGAATGGGTTCTCACTTCCATGATCAAGCATTGTCTTGATCAACTAGGATATATCACTTCTATTTTACTTTCTAGGATGGTCATGGTTGTCTCAATAGTTTTATATCCCAGGAAAATGCCTGGAATATTCACTTAAAGTTCTCTCAAGAAATGATGGTTTAACCTTTTGGATATTTGAATAGATCTCTCCCTTAAAACCAAGTGTTTCCTCAACTCACTTGAGTGTAACACCAGATCTTGAGCTCTCTTATGTAAGAATGGTTTATTCTAGGGTTTATGGTGCACTCACAAGATCTCTTTAGGTATCTAGGCTAAGATTCCATTTGTCTAACTTAATTACATTAATCTCATCCTTATTTTATCAACTCAGGAACATGGTATTATTCCATGTGATGTTGGGTTGTCTCACCACTCTAAGATGGAATGGTTAATCTCCTAATACTTTAGTTCAAAGGTTGTCCTTTATTCTTAAATAGGTAAAGCTTGGATTAATTTAAGACATGGGGAAGATAAGTGAAGAATAGTTTCCCAATTATTGTTACTTGATTTCCATTTAAATAGATGTTCTTATGTTATGGCAAAGAATACCATGTTATGATCTGTTGTATGATCAAGTAGTTGATCATTGTGTAAAGTGTTGTTGTGTTGATTATTAGTTCCATTTGATCTAACCCTTTAGATCAAATCATCTCTACCCAAAACAAGGTTTGAACAAAGTCACATTGAGGTTTATAGCGCTTGACTTGATGAGCTACTTCAATTCCACCAAGGTCAAGTGAAACTTCGATTCTTGTGATCGTTTTACTTTAAAGCGCGAAAATTCCCCAGATTTTCTATGCATGAATGCAATGCACACATCTGTTTCCTCTATTTTTGTAACCCCAATACCTGGGATATTACAGTACGGATCACATAGAGATGAACCGGGTGGTACGCTTCATGGAGAAGTTGATGAAGGAGACCAACATCTGCTCCGATGATATCATCCGCACCTTCATCTGCCGCCGGGTGCTTCCCCTCAAGCGCCGGGCGCATAAGATAAGCGAGATGTACGGCCCCGGCGATCCCACCAAGATCACCGGCCTTCCCTTAAGCAAAGCGGATGTGGTCCGCAAGGCTAGTCAAATATGCCAAACGGACATGTCGGATGACTGGGAGTGGGGCTTTCTGCCTCTCAGCTCCCTCAACCCTCAGACCAAGGAAGTAAGAGATTGCGCCCCCCGGGTTGTTCTACCGGTAACTTTTACGCTATGGCTAACTGTTTTTCTTTTTGTTTTCAGGCCAAGGACCGCTTCCCTCGCATCGAATCAGATCAGCGAGGCCGTTGCCGGAAGCGCCCTTTGGACAAGGTTGACCCAGATCCCTTCGTCCCTTGGTACGATCTCAAGATGGGCCGCATCCCCACTCAGCGCCCTGGTAACTTTTCTTCCGCGGCTTCCGGTTCCGACGATGAGCTCACCATGCTTGAGGTAGTTTCCTCTTCCGGTCTCTTACGTATTGTTACTTTTTTCCTTCTGTAGACGCTCCCTCAGCTGGCCCCAAACCACAGGTCCACGAGCACGCGGCTCCCCTGCAGGCCGAGGTTGGCCACGAGTTCCTAGAGAAGCTCATGCCTCAGAGCAAGAAGAACAAGGCGCCTGCTCCTGACGCCGGCTCCAGCCAAGCTCCCCCCGCCAAGCGCTTCCTGACGCAAGAGGCGCTACAAGCACAAGGAGATGCCGGTCGCCTCCGGGTAAGTTCTTTGTTTCTCTATTTGCTTCGTTTTCCAAACTTTTCCTTTCTTTTGCTGTTTTTGATCTTTCCTCTCCTTTGTGTTCAGCCCTCCGCTCAAGCTCTCCAAGAGCGCCAGCGGCCCAACGCTTGAGGCCTCCGAGGGAACCACAAGGACCCCAACTCCTCCTCCTCAGTCCAGCCCGGTACCATCCGGTACTGGCGACCTTTCTGCCTCCCCTCTGGGAGGCACCACAAGTGCGGGGCGCGCGGCCCCTACACCTCCTGATCACCGCGCGGAGGAGGATCTCACCTCCCCTCCAGAGAACCCAGATACCGGCACCAGCAACACCGGCGCCGACGATGAAGCTACCGGGCGGGCGGAACCTCTGGTTCCTCTCGCCCCGAAGAAGAAGAAGAAGAAGCACTCTAGCTCTTCCCCCTCCAAGACCGCGCCGGATACTTCCGCGCCGGCCTCCTCTACGCCGCCAGAAGCTCCTATCCTTGAGCCTACTGGGGCCACTCCAACGCCGCCGCTAAGCCAAGGGCCGTCCGCGGCCAAGCCGACGCCGCCGCCCGAGACCCTCAAGATCGCGAAGTTCCTCAAGCCGGGGGCTTCCAGGGGAAAAGCTATGGAGGGCGGCACCTCAGCCACCGGCCTGCAGCCTCTGGTGCTGCACGTCAGCCCCGCCGCTGCTGCGGTTGGAGAAAAACCTTCCGGCCTCTTGGGCCGGATCGTTGAGCTGAAGCGTGAGGGCCGCGACCTGTGGCACCTTCTCCCCTACGCCCAAAAGTGGAACGATGCGGATATATCTGCATCCACCCGCGGCCTGGGGAAGGACCGGCTTCCGGTGCTAGACCCTGCTGGACCCCGATCCACAGAGGAACATTTCATGCGGCTCAAGCGCGCAGTGAAGGAGTTCGACAGTGCGTGGTATGACGCTACCAGCAACGTGGTGGTAAGTTTCACCAATCTTCTTGCAACTTTTCTGTTGATGCCGGTTTCTTTCTTTCCGGATCTTGTCTATCTTCCCAGTCCCCGAGTTTCGTGTTGAGATCATAGCTCTTAGCGCGAAACTTAAGCAAAAACTTGAAAAACCGGCATAGCTAGTCCCCAAGTTTCGGGTTGAGAGCGCAGCTCTTAGCGCGAAACTTAGGCAAAAACTTGAAAAACCGGCATAGCCAGTCCCCGAGTTTCGGGTTGAGAGCGCAGCTCTTAGCGCGAAACTCAAGCAAAAACTTGAAAAACCGGCATAGCTAGTCCCCGAGTTTCGGGTTGAGAGCGCAGCTCTTAGCGCGAAACTTAGGCAAAAACTTGAAAAACCGGCATAGCCAGTTCCCGAGTTTCGGGTTGAGAGCGCAGCTCTTAGCACGAAACTCAAGCAAAAACTTGAAAAACCGGCATAGCCAGTCCCCGAGTTTCGGGTTGAGAGCGCAGCTCTTAGCGCGAAACTTAGGTAAAAGCTCGAAAAACCGGCTTCTTTCTCACAATTATTTTCCTTTGAACAGAGCACGGCGAATGCTCGGAAGCAGCTCTTCGAGGAGCTTCTCTGGGAGCATCGGGACCTTGCCGAGGCCCACAGCCACTGCCAAGGTTTGTTTCCTTTTTTCCCTCTGCCATCTTCTTACCGGGATGTTTTCTTTTTTAACACTTATGAATTTTTTGTTCAACAGCTGTCCCGGAAGCTACCATTGATGCCCTCAAGGCCCAGATTGCCGCACTCCAAGGTACTGCTTTTTCTCCGGTTGTGTCGTCCTTCCGTGCCTTACCGGTTATACTTTTGTTCGAATTTCCCTTTTTCGGATTCCAGCTGAAAAGGAGCAGCTCATCCGGGATCACCAGAAGGCCCTAGATGCCCAGAGGACCGCCTCCAGGGAGCTCAAGGAACAGGTTATCCAGGCCGCGCTCCAGCACGACCAAGAGCTGAAGGACGCCAAGGCAGCAGCCGAGGCCAGGCTGGCGGAGGTTGTGGATGATTCCGCCAACTCCACTACGGTGCTGAGGGCAGAGCTGGAGGAAATGGGCAAGTTCCGGAAGGCTGCCGAAGACCAGGTCGCTCGCTTAACCGCGGAGCAGAAGGAGTACGATGAGTTGGTCGCGCGAACCGACGCGCTCGCCCTCAGTAAGTGTTTCTTCTTTCCTTTCCGGCCTTTGCTTACAAGCTTATTTGTTCCGGTAGTATTTTCCTTATGTCTTTCCTTTATTTTGCAGAACTCTTTCCGGACTCACAGGTGCATGCGGAAAAGAAAGTTTCAGATCGCCGGGTTGCGCAACAATTCCAGGATCTGGCCGCGCCTTGGGATCCTTATGATCACTTGGTTGCCCTTTCTGCCCGCGTCCAGCATATGCGCGCTGTGGACCGGCATCTCTCCGACCTGCCTGACGTGGCGATCCAGCTCTATAAGGTTTTGTGGCCTGGAGAAGCGCTGCCGGCCACCCTGACGCTCACCTCCGAGCGGCTGAAAGATGCCGGGCGGAGGATTCGCGAGTGGCAGTGCTCTGCGGGTCGTGCCGGAGCGGATACGGCGCTGCGCGTCGCCTGCTCTTCGTACGAAGACCTGGATCTGGATGCGTGATGTCTACGTTCCCCCTCCTTTCCTGTAGACAGTGTTGGGCCTCCAAGAGGAGAGGTTTGTAGAACAGCAGCAAGTTTCCCTTAAGTGGATACCCAAGGTTTATCGAACTCAGGGAGGAAGAGGTCAAAGATATCCCTCTCATGCAACCCTGCAACCACAAAGCAAGAAGTCTCTTGTGTCCCCAACACACCAAATAGGTGCACTAGTTCGGCGAAGAGATAGTGAAATACGAGGTGGTATAAATAAGTATGAGCAGTAGCAACGGTGCCGGAAAAGTGCTTGGCGTGTAGTTGATGGTGGTGGTATTGCAGCGGTAGTAACGCAGTAAAACGAGTAACAAGCGGTAGTAACTCGGTAGTAGTAACGCAGCGGTAGTAAACAAGCGGTAGTAACTCAGCGGTATTTAGGAACAAGGCCTAGGGAATAGACTTTCACTAGTGGACACTCTCAACATCGATCACATAACAGAACGAGATAAATGCATACTCTACACTTTTGTTGGATGATGAACACATTGCGTAGGATTACACGAACCCTCAATGCCGGAGTTAACAAGCTCCACAATAATGCTCATGTTTAAGTAACCTTTAGTGTAAGATAGATCAACGCTACTAAACCAAGTACTAGCATAGCATGCACACTTGTCACCTTCATGAATATGTAGGAGGAATAGATCACATCAATATTATCATAGCAATAGTTAACTCCATAATCTACAAGAGATCATGATCATAGCATAAACCAAGTACTAACACGGTGCACGCATTGTCACCATTACACACGTGCGGGAGGAATAGAACTACTTTAATAACACATCACTAGAGTAGCACATAGATAGTAGTGATACAACATGCTGCAATCATAAAGAGATATAAATAAGCACCTCACTATGCCATTCAATGAGTAAGTATTCTGTGAAATCTAGCCTAAGAGACCCACACGGTGCACACACTCGTCACCTTTACACACGTGGGACGAGGAGTCTCCGGAGATCACATAAGTAAAACCCACTTGACTAGCATAATGACATCTAGATTACAAGCATCATCATATGAATCTCAATCATGTAAGGCAGCTCATGAGATTATTGTATTGAACTACATAGGAGAGAGATGAACCACATAGCTACCGGTACAGCCCCGAGCCTCGATGGAGAACTACTCCCTCCTCATGGGAGCAGCAGCGGTGATGAAGATGGCGGTGGAGATGGCAGCGGTGTCGATGGAGAAGCCTTCCGGGGGCACTTCCCCGCTCCGGCAGGGTGCCGGAACAGAGATCCTGTCCCCCAGATCTTAGCTTCGCGATGGCGGCGGCTCTGGCAGGTTTCTGTGGTTTTCGTCAATTGGTATCGGGTTTCCTGATCCAGGGGCTTTATATAGGCGAAGAGGCGGCGCAGGAGGGCTGACAGGGGGGCCACACCATAGGGCGGCGCGGCCCTCTGGCCGCGCCAGCCTAGGGTTTGGTGGCCCTGTGGCCCCCCTCGGGTCCTTCCCGGGTGTTCTGGATGCTTCCGATGAAAATAGGAACTTTGGCGTTGATTTCGTCCGATTCCGAGAATATTTCGTTACTAGGATTTCTGAAACCAAAAACAGCAGAAAACGAGAACGGCACTTCGGCATCTTGTTAATAGGTTAGTTCCGAGAAAATGCACGAATATGACATAAAGTGTGCATAAAACATGTAGATAACATCAATAATGTGGCATGGAACACAAGAAATTATCGATACGTTGGAGACGTATCAGCATCCCCAAGCTTAGTTCTGCTCGTCCCGAGCGAGGTAAAACGATAACAAAGATAATTTCTGGAGTGACATGCCATCATAAACTTGATCATACTATTTGTAAAGCATATGTAGAGAATGCAGCGATCAAAACAATGTATATGACATGGGTAAACAACTGAATCATATAGCAAAGACTTTTCATGAATAGCACTTCAAGACAAGCATCAATAAGTCTTGCATAAGAGTTAACTCATAAAGCAATAATTCAAAGTAAAGGTATTGAAGCAACACAAAAGAAGATTAAGTTTCAGCGGTTGCTTTCAACTTATAACATGTATATCTCATGGATATTGTCAACATAGAGTAATATAATAAGTGCAATAAGCGAATATGTAGGAATCAATGCACAGTTCACACAAGTGTTTGCTTCTTGAGGTGGAGAGAAATAGGTGAGCTGACTCAACATTGAAAGTAAAAGAATGGTCCTCATAGAGGAAAAGCATCGATTGCTATATTTGTGCTAGAGCTTTGATTTTGAAAACATGAAACAATTTTGTCAACGGTAGTAATAAAGCATATGCATCATGTAAATTATATCTTATAAGTTGCAAGCCTCATGCATAGTGTACTAATAGTGCCCGCACCTTGTCCTAATTAGCTTGGACTACCCGGATTATCACCGCAATACATATGCTTTAACCAAGTTTCACAAAGGGGTACCTCTATGCCGCTCTGTACAAAGGTCTAAGGAGAAAGCTCGCATTTGGATTTCTCGCTTTTGATTATTCTCAACTTAGACATCCATACCGGGACAACATAGACAACAGATAATGGACTCCTCTTTTAATGCTTTAAGCATTCAACAACAATTAATTCTTTTCTCATTAGAGATTTGAGGATGTTTGTCCAAAACTGAAACTTCCACCATGGAACATGGCTTTAGTTAGCGGCCCAATGTTCTTCTCTCACAATATGCATGCTCAAACCATTCAACTCGGTGTAGATCGCCCTTACTTCGGACAAGACGAACATGCATAGCAACTCACATGAAATTCAACAATGAGTTGATGGCGTTCCCCGATAAACATGGTTATCGCACAACAAGCAACTTAATAAGAGATAAAGTGCATAATTACATATTCAATACCACAATAGTTTTTAAGCTATTTGTCCCATGAGCTATATATTGCAAAGGTGAATGGTGGAATTTTAAAGGTAGCACTCAAGCAATTTACTTTGGAATGGCGGGAAAATACCATGTAGTATAGGTAGGTATGGTGGACACAAATGGCATAGTGGTTGGCTCAAGTATTTTGGATGCATGAGAAGTATTCCCTCTCGATACAAGGTTTAGGCTAGCAAGGTTGTTTGAAACAAACACAAGTATGAACTAGTACAGCAAAACTCACATAAAAGACATATTGAAAACATTATAAAACTCTACACCGTCTTCCTTGTTGTTCAAACACCTTACTAGAAATTATCTAGACCTTAGAGAGACCAATTATGCAAACCAAATTTTAGCATGCTCTATGTATTTCTTCACTAATGGGTGCAAAGTATATGATGCAAGAGCTTAAACATGAGCACAACAATTGCCAAGTATCACATTACCCAAGACATTATAGCAAATTACTACATGTATCATTTTCCAATTCCAACCATATAACAATTTAACGAAGTGGAAACTTCGCCATGAATATTATGAGCTAAGAACACATGTGTTCATATGAACCAGCGGAGCGTGTCTCTCTCCCACACAAGCATGATGTAATCCAATTTATTCAAACAAAAACAAAAACAAAAGCACACGAGACGCTCCAAGTAAAGCACATAAGATGTGGCCGAATAAAAATATAGTTTCGGGGGAGGAACCTGATAATGTTGTCGATGAAGAAGGGGATGCCTTGGGCATCCCCAAGCTTAGACGCTTGAGTCTTCTTGATATATGCAGGGATGAACCACCGGGGCATCCCCAAGCTTAGAGCTTTCACTCTCCTTGATCATAGTATATCATCCTCCTCTCTTGACCCTTGAAAACTTCCTCCACACCAAACTCGAAACAACTCGTTAGAGGGTTAGTGGACAATAAAAATTCACATGTTCAGAGGTGACACAATCATTCTTAACACTTCTGGACATTGCATAATGCTACTGGACATTAGTGGATCAAAGAAATTCATCCAACATAGCAAAAGAGGCAATGCGAAATAAAAGGCAGAATCTGTCAAAACAGAACAGTCCGTAAAGATGGATTTTATTAGGCCACCAGACTTGCTCAAATGAAAATGCTCAAATTGAATGAAAGTTGCGTACATATCTGAGGATCATGCACGTAAATTGGCATAATTTTCTGAGCTTCCTGCAGGGCAGTGGGCTCAGATTCGTGACAGCAAAGAAATCTGGAACTGCGCAGTAATCCAAATCTAGTACTTACTTTTCTATCAACGACTTTACTTGGCACAACAAAACACAAAACTAAGATAAGGAGAGGTTGCTACAGTAGTAAACAACTTCCAAGACACAAATATAAAACAAAGTACTGTAGCAAAATAACACATGGGTTATCTCCCAAGAAGTTCTTTTCTTTATAGCCATTAAGATGGGCTCAGCAGTTTTAATGATGCACTCGCAAGAAATAGTATGTGAAGCAAAAGAGAGCATCAAGAGGCAAATTTAAAACACATTTAAGTCTAACATGCTTCCTATGCATGGGAATCTTGTAAATAAACAAGTTCATGAGGAGCAAAGTAACAAGCATAGGAAGATAAAACAAGTGTAGCATCAAAAATTTCAGCACATAGAGAGGCATTTTAGTAACATGAAAATTTCTACAACCATATTTTCCTCTCTCATAATAACTTTCAGTAGCATCATGAGAAAACTCAACAATATAACTATCAAATGAAACATTCTTATCATGAGTCTCATGCATAAAATTATTACTCTCCACATAAGCATAATCAATTTTATTAGTTGTAGTGGGAGCAAATTCAACAAAGTAGCTATCATTATTATTCTCATCATCAAATATAGGAGGCATATTGTAATCATAATCAAATTCACTCTCCATAGTAGGTGGCACCAAAAGACCACTATCATTATCATCATAAATAGGAGGCAAAGTATCATCAAAGAAAATTTTCTCCTCAATGCTTGGGGGACTAAAAATATCATGAAAACCAGCTTCCCCAAGCTTAGAACTTTCTATATCATTGTCAACAATGGTGTTCAAAGCGTTCATACTAATATTACTACCGGCATGCAAAGAAGATTTCATAGGTTTTTTAATTTTCGCATCAAACAATCCATGTTTTAAATCAGGAAATAGAATAAGAAGCTCACTCTTGTACATTATGCCAAACTAGTGTAAACAAGAAACAACAAGATGCAATTGCGGGATCTAAAGGAAATAGCTTTGAGCACACACACAACGGCGCCGAGAAAAATACTTTACACGGGACCGTAGTATGAGTGCCTTTTACCTTTCCTCCCCGGCAACGGCGCCGGAAAAGTGCTTGATGTCTACGTTCCCCCTCCTTTCCTGTAGACGGTGTTGGGCCTCCAAGAGGAGAGGTTTGTAGAACAGCGAGCAAGTTTCCCTTAAGTGGATACCCAAGGTTTATCGAACTCGGGGAGGAAGAGGTCAAAGATATCCCTCTCATGCAACCCTGCAACCACAAAGCAAGAAGTCTCTTGTGTCCCCAACACACCAAATAGGTGCACTAGTTCGGCGAAGAGATAGTGAAATACGAGGTGGTATAAATAAGTATGAGCGGTAGCAACGGTGCCGGAAAAGTGCTTGGCGTGTAGTTGATGGTGGTGGTATTGCAGCGGTAGTAACGCATAAAACGGTAACAAGCGGTAGTAACTCGGTAGTAGTAACGCAGCGGTAGTAAACAAGCGAGTAGTAACTCAGCGGTATTTAGGAACAAGGCCTAGGGAATAGACTTTCACTAGTGGACACTCTCAACATCGATCACATAACGAACGAGATAAATGCATACTCTACACTTTTGTTGGATGATGAACACATTGCGTAGGATTACACGAACCCTCAATGCCGGAGTTAACAAGCTCCACAATAATGCTCATGTTTAAGTAACCTTTAGTGTAAGATAGATCAACGCTACTAAACCAAGTACTAGCATAGCATGCACACTGTCACCTTCATGAATATGTAGGAGGAATAGATCACATCAATATTATCATAGCAATAGTTAACTCCATAATCTACAAGAGATCATGATCATAGCATAAACCAAGTACTAACACGGTGCACGCACTTGTCACCATTACACACGTGCGGGAGGAATAGAACTACTTTAATAACACATCACTAGAGTAGCACATAGATAGTAGTGATACAACATGCTGCAATCATAAAGAGATATAAATAAGCACCTCACTATGCCATTCAATGAGTAAGTATTCGTGAAATCTAGCCTAAGAGACCCACACGGTGCACACACTGTCACCTTTACACACGTGGGACGAGGAGTCTCCGGAGATCACATAAGTAAAACCCACTTGACTAGCATAATGACATCTAGATTACAAGCATCATCATATGAATCTCAATCATGTAAGGCAGCTCATGAGATTATTGTATTGAACTACATAGGAGAGAGATGAACCACATAGCTACCGGTACAGCCCCGAGCCTCGATGGAGAACTACTCCCTCCTCATGGGAGCAGCGGCGGTGATGAAGATGGCGGTGGAGATGGCAGCGGTGTCGATGGAGAAGCCTTCCGGGGCACTTCCCCGCTCCGGCGGGGTGCCGGAACGAGAGATCCTGTCCCCCGGATCTTAGCTTCGCGATGGCGGCGGCTGCGGCAGGTTTCTGTGGTTTTCGTCAATTGGTATCGGGTTTCCTGATCCGGGGGCTTTATATAGGCGAAGAGGCGGCGCGGGAGGGGCGACGAGGGGGCCACACCATAGGGCGGCGCGGCCCCCCTCGGCCGCGCCGGCCCTAGGGTTTGGTGGCCACCGTGGCCCCCCTCCGGTCCTTCCGGGTGTTACGGATGCTTCCGATGAAAATAGGAACTTTGGCGTTGATTTCGTCCGATTCCGAGAATATTTCGTTACTAGGATTTACTGAAACCAAAAACAGCGAGAAAACGGAAGCGGCACTTCGGCATCTTGTTAATAGGTTAGTTCCAGAAAATGCACGAATATGACATAAAGTGTGCATAAAACATGTAGATAACATCAATAATGTGGCATGGAACACAAGAAATTATCGATACGTTGGAGACGTATCAATGCGCTCCTCGGCGTGCGCGAAAATGCTCCAACTGATGTGGACCCGGTTCTTACCGCGAAGCGACAGGATCGGGCCTACCGGCTTGCTGAGTACGCCCAGGTTCGCACCTTCATCCCCCCTCCTCCTGACGTCCGCGACTACCTCAGTGATGAAGAGGAAGGAGAGGAAAAGGGAGAGGAAGATGCCGGTGCCGGTGAGCAGCCTCCGGAAGCTCCAGAAGCTGGTGTCGTGCCTCCCGAAGCTCCTGCTGTCTGAACACTTGCTATGATATGCTTGGTTGCCCCTGTCTGTCTCAAAACAATGTTGATTAAATTCTACCCCGCTATGCCGGGGTTTATGATGTAAGATAAAACTTATCCTTTTGGTTGTGGTACAACTTTATGCCGGTGTCTTGCATACCGGTAACTTATTAAGCTATGTTGGTTTGTTAACTTAGCATTTTGCTTATCGTTCTGATTTTGTCTTGCACTGCAACGATTCCGAAATTGTTTCCGCATCCAATTCGATGCACACTTCGCTCTTTTGCTTTGGCTCTGCCTACCTTCTCTGGGCGTTTTGGCGTATGAGCACAAAGTTCTTTTACCAAGCAAGCACTTTCTTGAACTTAGAAATAACTCGAAATTTTTGCAAAAAACCGGTACAACCGGGGTTAGTTAAATTTTTCCGGATTGTTCTTTCCCGCTCTCTCTCTTCGCAGTTCATGTGCTTATCCCCTACCGGTTTATCTTGCTTGCCATGAAGCCATGTTGCGGACAGCAGCAGAGTTGAAGACTCCGGTAGGGTTTTGCACACTACTAAACCGGAAAGAAAAAAGTTCAATAAGCAACCGGTAAACTGAAAAAATAAACATATTTCATGCAACTTTAGAAGGGTTAGTCCCCGAGACTCATTCGAGGTTCCGACATCTTTTATTCATAGCAAATAAGGTACAAAAAGGAACTTCTTACACCACAACTTCAAGAGTAGAAAGGACGCAACAGAGCTACATACCACGGACGCTTGGTCTCCTCTCCGGACCTGTCCGCCTTTCCTTTCTTCCATTCCTGTGCATCGACCAGGTAATAGGCATCATTGTGGAGAGCCTTGCTCACAATGAACGGTCCTTCCCATGGGGGTGAAAGCTTGTGCCGGCCTTCAGTGCACTGCACTAGGCGTAGCATTAGGTCTCCTTCCCGGAACACCCTCGGGTTAACCTTCCGGCTATGATAGTGTCTGAGCTTTTGCTGGTAAATGGCTGTTCTTGCCAATGCCAATTCTCTTGCTTCTTCTAGCAAGTCCACATCATTTTCTCGGGCCTCTTTTACCTCTTCTTCGGTATAGAGTTGCACCCTTGGTGAATCATGGAGAATGTCGGTTGGTATGACCGCTTCTGCTCCATAAACCATAAAGAATGGAGTGTATCCGATAGACCGGTTTGGAGTTGTTCTTATGCTCCACAGCACTGATGGTAGCTCATCGAGCCAACACCCCGGCGATTTTTCCACCACATCGATGAGTCTTGGTTTGATACCGGAAAGTACCAAAGCGTTTGTTCTTTCAACTTGGCCATTGCCTTGTGGGTGTGCCACTGAGCACAAATCCAACCGGATATTGTTGTCCTCACAAAATCTTTTGAACTCACCTTGAGCAAAGTTCGTGCCATTGTCCGTGATAATGCTATGTGGATAGCCATACCGCAAAATAACATCTTTTAAGAACTTCACCGTTGTGCGCCCATCACATTTTGCAATGGGTTTTACCTCTAGCCACTTGGTGAATTTATCCACCATAACCAAAATGTGGGTCATATTTCCCCTTGCGGTTTTGAATGGGCCAACCATGTCTAGGCACCAAACGGCAAACGGCCAAGTTAGCGGTATGGTTTTTAAACCGGATGCTGGGGTATGATTTTGCTTGGCGTACCTCTGGCACCCATTGCATTTTCTTACCAAATCCTCAGCGTTTTCCAAAGCCGTGGGCCAATAGAACCCATGCCGGAACACTTTCGCCACCAGCGCCCTTGATGAAGCGTGGTGCCCACATTCCCCTTGGTGGATCTCCTCAAGCATTTCCTTTCCCTCTTCCGGTTCCACACACCTTTGGAGAACACCGGTAACACTTCTCTTGTACACCTCGCCATTGATGATGGTGTATGCTTTGGACCTTCTTTGGATCCTTCTGGACTCACTTTCGTCAACCGGCAAGGTGCCGTTGATCAGGAATTCCTTAATAGGTTTAACCCATGATGGTGCCTCCCGAACCAGGAATACCGGTACGTCTATGTCCATGTTATCCACCAACATTGTTTCTTCCGGCACGGACGCAGCAGTCCCCGAGCTTATACAGTCCCCGGGTTTCCTTCATCGATATCCATTGGTACAACGTGTGATTCCGGTACAAAAATTGATTCCGACTCCGGACTCGGTTTGATCGATGGTACTCTTAAGTGTGCTAAGGCTATTCCGGGAGGAATTTCTTGCCTAGATGAGCCCAGCTTGGACAAAGCATCTGCGGCTTCATTTTCTGCACGCGGCACATGGTGAAACTCACACCCTTCGAAGAAGCCGACAATCTTTTGTACGTGAAATCGGTATAAGGCCATGTTGGCATCTTTTGCGTCCCAATCTCCGGAACATTGTTGTACCACAAGATCTGAATCTCCGTAGCAAATGATCCGGTGTGCACCGATTTATTTTGCGACCTTAAGTCCATGGATCAAAGCCTCGTATTCAGCGACATTGTTTGATGCCCTGAAATGTACTTGCCAAACATACCGGAGATGATCCCCCTTGGGTGATGTTAGCACCACCCCGGCACCTAGACCCTCTTTGAGTTTGGATCCGTCAAAGTGCATCTTCCAGTATTCTATTCTTTGGTCTGGCGGCTTGATGTGGGAGGAACCCAGTGGATCCTCCTAGTTGATGCCCGATCTTTCACAGCGAGAACCTGGGGTAGAGATTCCTCCCAACAACGCGATGAACGCAGCCTGGAGAAGAGGGAACGAATCCAGCAAGCAACGGATCGAAGAATCGATACGCCTCAAACCAAGAGCTAGACAATCCTTGATGAACACAAGAACCTTCGCAGCGGATATAATAGATAACGGCAGCGCCGTACCCCCGGAGGGATGATACACGTGATCACACGCAATAGGGAAACCCTAATCTTTTAGACTAAACTTGAACTATCCTAAACCCTAGCCGTGCCATCTCCTTATATGAGAGGGAGAGGTGGCCGGCCGGCCCCCTTATTGGGCCTAACCTAGTTCGACTTGGACAGGCCCAAGTAAAACAGACTCTATTAAAACCCTAGATGGCCCACATCATGACCTGGCTACATTATTTCCTAACATAGAATGAATGACACAACCTTAGACTTAATTATTACATGGCGTAGGTCGTCCTAGCGTGTCACTCCTGAATCCTTGATGGCGTACCACCTAGCTTGGTGGAGTCCTGAAATTGGGCTCCACATAGGCCTCCGTGCCCATATCATCCTCCCCCCCTTCAAGAAGCGTTGTCCCCAACGCGTGAGGGTCTTATGGAAAAGGTGACGTGATATGAACATGACACGTCCTCGCCGTCCTCAAGTCTTGCTTGCCTTCCACACCACATCCTCCCTCGCGGCCTTCTTGACTTGATACAACACTTGGCGCCTCCTTTCTTCTCCACATGAGCTTGGCCTTCGGCGCCAATTCCTTCTTCTTGCGAGGTTTTGATGGACCCTTGTGTCGCTTCACATGACCCTGCACAAGATATATAATTCCTGGGCCACATAGATGTCTCACACGTCCATCCTTGCCTCGATGCATCCGCGGTGTCGCGGAAAACTGGACTACAGTACTCCTAGCACGGTAGTGCCGCTGCCCACTGTCTCCACTGACGCGCTCTGCCATAGCCGGTCTACCGCCCGGTTGACCGGACATGCGACCGGTCGTTCCGGTTGTAACCGGGTCTGGGACCGGATTCTGACCGGGACGTCGCAACGTCTCACAGAACATGCTCCGGTTGGCATCAGCGCCTAAGCCGGTCTGAACCGGGCTCACCCGGCGCCTGGTCCGGTTGGACCGGGTCTGTGACCGGGCTGAAACACCATCAGCACTGGCTTCGCTAACCTTCTCGCCTCCCACTCCTCCCACGCGCATCTGCGCCATATGTACTGGAACATCATCAGCACAAACATCATCAGTCTGTATACTAGCATCAACACAAACTGGAACTGTAGCACATGCTGCAACATCCACATCAACAATAAGTGTAGCTTCATCCGACTTGTCACCAACAAGAACTTGCTTGTCATCTACAGGCTTGGCTGAAACATCACCAACATCAATGCTCGGAACATCATGCACCTTATGCTGCACACTAGGCTTGTGCAGACGATCACGGTGCATGGGACACTGACGTTGTGCATTCCATTTTTGAAGAGGAGATTGCGACTCGGATCCTTCAGATTCCGGTTAGCCGACGGGTTGATGATGATTTCCTATCTTGGCCCTTTACAAAATTTGGTGATTACACGGTTGTTTCTGCCTATAATCTGGCGAGAACTGAGAAATTCTTCCTGGACAGAAGCAAGAATGGTGGCGGTCTGTGTTCAGCGACGTCCGTGGACGCTGCGCTTTGGAAATGCCTTTGGGCGATCAGGGCTCCGGGGAAGATGAAGGTGAACCTCTGGAGGCTTGCTCACGATTGCTTGCCCACTGGACAACAGATGTGGCGCCGCCACATTCCTACATCCGCCAACTGTGCTGTGTGCACGAAGGAGGAGTCAGCTGATCACGTCTTCCTCCGTTGTCAGTATGCACGCGAGGTCTGGCGTGAAGTCAAGAAGACTTGCGGTTTGCAGCTGAGGAGGAAGCATTTCACTAGCATCAAGACGTGGTTATTTGATTTCCTCGGGAGATCGACTGAGAGGGAACGGATGTTCCTCACAGTTACTATTTGGCACCTGTGGACAGCTCGGAATGATGTTCGTAATGGTCAACCGTTGAGAGCACCGCACAGCGTTGGCCAGCAGATTCAAGCTTATGCTGAGATGATAGAGTTGCATCTTTTCAAACCACCCCCTTCTACTAGGCGTGATACCTCTGGTTCTGGTGTTCGTTGGTCTCCGCCGCCTGAAGGTACGGTTTATATCAACTGTGATGCAGCTTTGTTCTCCTCGTCTCGTCGGATGGGATTGGGCGTCGTGATCCGGAACCACATTGGTCGATGTGTCGCTGCCTGCAGCGAACTACACGAGGAGGTTACGGCGCCGGAAGTTGCTGAAGCGTTGGCGATGCGCCGCGCTCTATCCCTTGCCGGCGAAGAAGGTTTCAGCAAGATCATGGTGGTCTCGGACTGCCTATCCCTGATCCAGCGGGTGCTTGCGCCTGGTGTGGATCGCAGCAGTGTTGGAGTCGTGGTGCAGGATATCAAAGCCCTTGCTCAAGACTTCGAAGATGTTTCTTTCAGCCATGTTTTCCGTCAGTTCAATGAATCGGCACATATCTTAGCTCGCTCCGCGGAGCGTTTTGTTTTCTCTGTTTTTAGAAACTATGCACCGGAATGTATCCGGGAGACTCTTTGTAATGATTTGCTGTGATCAATAAAGTGCCGTATTCCCTCAAAAAAAAAAAAAAAAAAAAACTTCTCCTTAGGCACCACTAACTCCACATCGGACTTGATATGATCATCACCCATAGGCTTCAAAGTCCGCTGTTTGCCACCATGCATAAAAGAATATGTATTTGCTCGCCCAGCATGTGTCACATTGCGATCATACTGCCAAGGACGCCCAAGTAGCAATCCGCACACCTCCAATGGCAACACATCGCAATCGATCTCATCAATATAACCATCAACTGTAAATGGCACACGCACCTTATGAGTAATCTTCAGCATACCACAGCTATTCAACCACTCAAGACGCTTAGGTTCAGGAAGACGCCATGTAGACAACCCCAATGCTGCCACCGTCGACTTGCTAATGCCATTAGTACAGCTACCACCATCAATCATCAACTTGCAAGCCTTGCCCTTGATAAAGCAACGAGTCCGAAACAAACTCCATCGCTGAACCTTGTCAAGCTGTCTTGCAAGCATCTCCTTGTACCTTCTTGAGTTGCATATTCAGCCCGCTCAATGGTACATCCACCTCAACGATCACGATAGCGCTCTTGGTATCAGAGCCAGGTTTCCTCTCCTCTGAAGATTTCACCTCAACCTTAGTGACTGTTGGTAGTGGAACAATCTCCTGAATAGGAACTATGCACTTGTCCACTTCCTCTATTGCATGTACAACTCGGGACGACTGCGCACTATCCTCCATATACGGTAACACGAAACCATTACGAAGAAAAGTTTTGTAGTCCTCCCAAGTTTCAGCAAATTCACCTCTGTCAATCGCATCCCACCAATAAGCATACAACTCTTCGTCCACACGCCGGTGAGCAAGAATATATGCATCATAACCGAGTGAACTTTCCTCCATATCGGCGACAACGAGTGAAACCCAATTCCATGTTCCTTTCCCAATGTTCATATTCCTCAACAGTCGCATCATGGTGTAAATACCACTTTAGTTTGGACAAATGACGTTGTACGCCCTTCCGTATGTCAAGGTAATCATTGAACACATAACCGGCCTTCGTGCCATGCAAACACCGTATGCCACGCACATCGTCTGCAAATGAATCAAGAACATCATCAACAGCATGAACCAGCATCACCAGAGAATCCACCGCAGCAACAGGAGAAACCACCGGACGAAAAACCGCAGCAGTCTGAGCCAGCCCGGCCCAGGGCCCGGTTAGACCGGCCTCCAGACCGGCCAGCCCGGTCCCTGGCCCGGTTGACCGGCCGCCAACCGGATGCGTCGGACCGGAACACAACCGAACGAATTTTTGCGAACTTCCCGGTTTGCCGCCCGGTTGACCAGATTCCATGCCAGGCTGCCCGGTCACTGGCTCGGTTGACCGGATTTCAGACCGGATTTTTCCTGGTCGCGAAATTTCGTCTTCTTCCCGATTCTGGTCGCGATTTTTCGCGATTTTGACCTCCGAAACAGCCATGGATGACCTCCAAACTGCACCAAACAACACCAAACTTCCTCCAACCAACCTCCTTCGACCGAGAGCCAAACTCCTCCGATCTTAGAGCTAATCTTCTCCGATGCAAACCGATCAAAGAGCTCGATCAACAACACCTCGCCGTGAGCAACCCAGAAAGCTGATACCACATGATGTGGGAGGAACCCAGTGGATCCTCCTAGTTGATGCCCGATCTTTCACAGCGAGAACCTGGGGTAGAGATTCCTCCCAACAACGCGATGAACGCAGCCTGGAGAAGAGGGAAGGAATCCAGCAAGCAACGGATCGAAGAATCGATACGCCTCAAACCAAGAGCTAGACAATCCTTGATGAACACAAGAACCTTCGCAGCGGATATAATAGATAACGGTAGCGCCGTACCCCCGGAGGGATGATACACGTGATCACACGCAACAGGGAAACCCTAATCTTTTAGACTAAACTTGAACTATCCTAAACCCTAGCCGTGCCATCTCCTTATATGAGAGGGAGAGGTGGCCGGCCGGCCCCCTTATTGGGCCTAACCTAGTTCGACTTGGACAGGCCCAAGTAAAACAGACTCTATTAAAACCCTAGATGGCCCACAACATGACCTGGCTACATTATTTCCTAACATAGAATGAATGACACAACCTTAGACTTAATTATTACATGGCGTAGGTCGTCCTAGCGTGTCACTCCTGAATCCTTGATGGCGTACCACCTAGCTTGGTGGAGTCCTGAAATTGGGCTCCACATAGGCCTCCGTGCCCATATCACAGCTTGTATTGCATTTCCGCCCAATCAACCAAGAAATAAGCTAAAGCTTGTGATTTTATGGCATCTCTTCTTTCATACACCGGTACGTATGGTGATATCTGGATCGCCCATTTTGCAATCCTGCCGCTAGCATCTTTGTTGCACATGATATCGGAGATGGGTGCCTCACTCACCACCTTCATGGGGTGCTCCTCAAAGTAGTGCTTGAGCTTTGTGGCGGCCATGAACACGCCATAAGTCATTTTGTGGAAGTGTGGGTAGTTTTTCTTTGAGAGGGAGAGCACCTTGCTCAGGTAGTATGCCGGCCTCTGGACGGTTTTTCCTTCCTCTTCTCTTTCTACTACCACAACAACACTTACAACCCGGTTAGTTGCTGCTATGTACAACAACATGGGCTCTCTTTCCAAAGGCGAAGCCAGTATTGGTGCAGTGGCTAGCATTGTCTTTAGCTCTTTAAACGCCGCGTCTGCCTGAGGGGTCCAGACGAACGTATCGGATTTTTTCATCAGAGCGTAGAGTGGCAAGGCCTTTTCTCCCAACCTGCTTATGAACCGGCTCGGCGATGCTAAGCTTCGGTAAACTTTTGTACATCCTTAAGATCTCGCGGTATTGTCATTCTTTCGATTGCCCGGATCTTTACCGGATTGACCTCAATGCCCCGGCTTGATACGAGAAAGCCAAGCAGTTTGTCGGCAGGGACGCCGAAGGTGCATTTTGCCGGATTAAGTTTCATCCGGAAGCTTCTTAAGTTATCGAATGTTTGCCGGAGATCGTCGATTAAGGTTTCTTTTGCCTTAGTCTTTACCACGACGTCGTCCACATAGACTTGCACATTTTTTCCGATCTGGTCAAACAAACATTTTTGCATACAGCGCTGATACGTTGCACCAGCGTTGCGCAAACCAAAGGGCATAGTGACATAGCAATAAGCCCCGTGCGGGGTAATGAACGCAATTTTTATTTGATCTTCCTTTTTCAAGGGGATTTGGTGGAAACCGGAATAAGCATCCAGGAAACACAACAACTCACACCCGGCAGTGGAATCAATCACTTGATCGATCCGCGGTGAAGGGAAAGGGTCTTTTGGGCAAGCCTTGTTCAGATTGGTGTAGTCGATGCACATGCGCCACACCTTTGGAGCTTTACCTTCGAGGTTCTCATCTTTTTTCTTTTCGACCAGCACCGGATTGGCTAGCCACTCAGTGTGCAGCACTTCCACGATAAAACGGGCAACCAACAACTTCGTCACTTCTTCTCCAATGATTTTCCTCCTATCCTCAGCAAACCGGCGTAAAGGTTGTCGCACCGGCTTCGCATCCTTCCGGACATTCAGAGAGTGCTCAGCCACCTCCCTCGGAACACCTACCAAGTCCTCTGTAGACCAGGCAAAGATATTCCGATTCTCACGGAGGAAGCTGACGAGCGCGCTTTCCTATGCCTCACTGAGGCCGGCACCGATACGAACGGTACGCTCAGGGAAAGCCGGGTCCAGCACGATGTCCTTTGTTTCTTTTGTCGGCTTGAACGCCGGTGCGCTCAAGCTTGCACTCATTGCCGCTAAGCTCAATTGTGAAGACTGAGACAGCGCAACCGCAGTTTGCATCCTCCTCTTTTCCTCTGCGATCACCAGCGATTCTGCCAGATTTGATCCGGCGGAAGCAGTTTCCAGTGAAATCCTGTAATTTATGATACGTCTCCGACGTATCGATAATTTCTTATGTTCTATGCCATATTATTGATGATACCTACATGTTTTATGCACACTTTATGTCATATTCGTGCATTTTCTGGAACTAACCTATTAACAAGATGCCGAAGTGCCGATTCTTGTTTTCTGCTGTTTTTGGTTTCAGAAATCCTAGTAACGAAATATTCTCGGAATTGGACGAAACAAAGACCCGGGGGCCTATTTCGCCACGAACCTTCCAGAAGACCGAAGAGCATACGAAGTGGGGCCACGAGGTGGCCGGACCACATGGCGGCGCGGCCAAGGGGGGCCCGCGCCGCCTGTGGTGTGGGCCCCTCGTCGGGCCCCGACTCTGCCCTTCCGCCTACTTAAAGCCTCCGTCGCGAAACCCCTGAGGCGAAAAACCACGATACGGAAAACCTTACTAAGACGCCGCCGCCGCCGATCCCATCTCGGGGGATTCTGGGGATCTCCTCCGGCACCCTGCCGGAGAGGGGATTCATCTCCCGGAGGACTCTACACCGCCATGGTCGCCTCCGGAGTGATGAGTGAGTAGTTCACCCCTGGACTATGGGTCCATAGCGGTAGCTAGATGGTTGTCTTCTCCTCATTGTGCTTCATTGTTGGATCTTGTGAGCTGCCTAACATGATCAAGATCATCTATCCGTAATACTCTATGTTGTGTTTGTCGGGATCCGATGGATAGAGAATACCATGTTATGTTAATTATCAAGTTATTACATATGTGTTGTTTATGATCTTGCATGCTCTCCGTTACTAGTAGAGGCTCTGGCCAAGTTTTTGCTCTTAACTCCAAGAGGGAGTATTTATGCTCGATAGTGGGTTCATGCCTGTATTGACACCTGGGATAGTGACAGAAAGTTCTAAGGTTGTGTTGTGCTGTTGCCACTAGGGATAAAACATTGGCGCTATGTCCGAGGATGTAGTTGTTGATTACATTACGCACCATACTTAATGCAATTGTCTGTTGCTTAGCAACTTAATACTGGAAGGGGTTCGGATGATAACCTGGAAGGTGGACTTTTTAGGCATAGATGCGGTTGGATGGCGGTCTATGTACTTTGTCGTAATGCCCAATTAAATCTCACTATACTTATCATGACATGTATGTGCATTGTTATGCCCTCTCTATTTGTCAATTGCCCGACTGTAATTTGTTCACCCAACATGCTTTTATCTTATGGGAGAGACACCTCTAGTGAACTGTGGACCCCGGTCCATTCTTTTAATACTGAAATACAAATCTGCTGCAATACTTGTTTTACTTGTTTTCTCGCAAACAATCATCTTCCACACAATACGGTTAATCCTTTGTTACAGCAAGCCGGTGAGATTGACAACCTCACTGTTTCGTTGGGGCAAAGTACTTTGGTTGTGTTGTGCAGGTTCCACGTTGGCGCCGGAATCTCTGGTGTTGCGCCGCACTACATCCCGCCGCCATCAACCTTCAACGTGCTTCTTGACTCCTACTGGTTCGATTAAACCTTGCCGCTGTGCGCATCACACCTTCCTCTTGGGGTTCCCAACGGACGTGTCAATTACACGCATCAAGCAAATTTCCGGCGCCGTTGCCGGGGAGATCAAGACACGGCTGCAAGGGGAGTCTCCACTTCTCAATCTCTTTACTTTGTTTTTGTCTTGCTTTATTTTATTTACTACTTTGTTTGCTGCATTATATCAAAACACAAAAAAATTAGTTGCTAGTTTTACTTTATTTATTGTCTTGCACTCTATATCAAAAACACAAAAAAATTAGTTTACTTGCATTTACTTTATCTAGTTTGCTTTATTTACTACTGCTAAAATGGCAAACCCTGAAAATACTAAGTTGTGTGACTTCACTAGCACAAATAATAATGATTTCTTATGCACACCTATTGCTCCACCTGCTACTACGGCAGAATTCTTTGAAATTAAACCTGCTTTACTTAATCTTGTCATGAGAGAGCAATTTTCTGGTGTTAGTCCTGATGATGCTGCTGCCCATCTCAATAATTTTGTTGAACTATGTGAAATGCAAAAATATAAAGATGTAGATGGTGACATTATAAAATTAAAATTATTCCCTTTCTCATTAAGAGGAAGAGCTAAAGATTGGTTGCTATCTCTGCCTAAGAATAGTATTGATTCCTGGACTAAATGCAAGGATGCTTTCATTGGTAGATATTACCCCCCTGCTAAAATTATATCTTTGAGGAGTAGCATAATGAATTTTAAACAATTGGATAATGAACATGTTGCTCAAGCTTGGAAAATAATGAAATCTCTGGTTAAAAATTGCCCAACCCATGGACTGACTACTTGGATGATCATCCAAACCTTCTATGCAGGACTAAATTTTTCTTCGCGGAATTTATTGGATTCAGCTGCTGGAGGTACCTTTATGTCCATCACTCTTGGTGAAGCAACAAAGCTCCTTGATAATATGATGGTTAATTACTCTGAATGGCACACGGAAAGAGCTCCACAAGGTAAGAAGGTAAATTCATGTTGAAGAATCCTCTTCCTTGAGTGATAAGGTTGATGCTATTATGTCTATGCTTGCGAATGATAGGACTAATGTTGATCCTAATAATGTTCCATTGGCTTCATTGGTTGCCCAAGAAGAACATGTTGATGTAAACTTCATTAAAAATAATAATTTCAACAACAATGCTTATCGGAACAATTCTAGTAATAACTATAGGCCATATCCTTATAATAATGGTAACGACTATGCTAATTCTTATGGGAATTCTTACAACAATAATAGGAATACACCCCCTGGATTTGAAGCTATGCTTAAAGAATTTATTAGTACACAAACTGCCTTTAACAAATCTGTTGAGGAAAAGCTCAATAAAATTGATATTCTTGCTTCTAGAGTTGATAGTCTTGCCTCTGATGTTGATCTTTTGAAATCGAAAGTTATGCCTAATAGGGATATTGAAAATAAAATTGTTACAACAGCAAATGCCATCCAAGTTAGAATTAATGAGAATATAAGATTAATGGCTGAACTGCGTGCTAGGTGGGATAGAGAAGAAAATGAAAAACTAGCTAAAGAGAAAAATGTAGCTAAAGTTTGGACTATTACCACCACTAGCAATGCTAATGATTCACATGTTGCTGCACCTCCTACTATTAATGGTAAAATAATTGGTGTTGGCAATGTTTCTACTCCTAGTGCAAAGCGCGCAAAATTACTCGAAACTGCTAAAACTGCTGAAACTGCCTGTGATAAAACTGCTGAAATTTTTTCCAACCTTGGGGATGATAATCCCATTGCTTTAGATTGCAATGATTTAGATTTTGATGATTGCCACATCTCTGAAGTTATAAAGTTCTTACAAAAACTTGCTAAAAGTCCTAATGCTAGCGCTGTAAACTTGGCTTTCACAAAACATATTACAAATGCTCTCATAAAAGCTAGAGAAGAAAAACTAAAACTTGAAACTTCTATTCCTAGAAAGCTAGAGGATGGTTGGGAGCCCATCATTAAAATGAGAGTCAAAGATTTTGATTGTAATGCTTTATGCGATCTTGGTGCAAGTATTTCTGTTATGCCTAAAAAAGTCTATGATATGCTTGACTTGCCACCATTGAAAAACTGTTATCTGGATGTTAGTCTCGCTGATAATGCTAAAAAGAAACCTTTGGGGAAAGTTGATAATGTTCATATTATGGTTAACAATAACCTTGTCCCCGTTGATTTTGTTGTCTTGGATATTGAATGCAATGCATCTTGCCCCATTATATTGGGAAGACCTTTTCTTCGAACCATTGGTGCTACTATTGATATGAAGGAAGGTAATATTAAATATCAATTTCCTCTCAAGAAAGGTATGGAACACTTCCCTAGAAAGAGAATGAAGTTACCTTATGATTCTATTATTAGAACAAATTATGATGTTGATGCTTCGTCTCTCGATGTTACTTGAGTTACACTTTACGTGCCTAGCTGAAAGGCGTTAAAGAAAAGCGCTTATGGGAGACAACCCATGTTTTTACTACAGTATTTTTGTTTTATATTTGTGTCTTGGAAGTTGTTTACTACTGTAGCAACCTCTCCTTATCTTAGTTTTATGTTTTGTTGTGCCAAGTAAAGTCTTTGATAGTAAAGTAAGTACTAGATTTGGATTACTGCGCAGTTCCAGATTTCTTTTCTGTCACGAATCTGGGTCTACCTCCCTGTAGGTAGCTCAGAAAATTAAGCCAATTTACGTGCATGATCCTCAGATATGTACGCAACTTTCATTCAATTTGAGCATTTTCATTTGAGCAAGTCTGGTGGCCTAATAAAATCCATCTTTACGGACTGTTCTGTTTTGACAGATTCTGCCTTTTATTTTGCATTGCCTCTTTTGCTATGTTGGATGAATTTCTTTGATCCATTAATGTCCTGTAGCTTTATGCAATGTCCAGAAGTGTTAAGAATGATTGTGTCACCTCTGAACATGTGAATTTTTATTATGCACTAACCCTCTAATGAGTTGTTTCGAGTTTGGTGTGGAGGAAGTTTTCAAGGATCAAGAGAGGAGTATGATGCAATATGATCAAGGAGAGTGAAAGCTCTAAGCTTGGGGATGCCCCGGTGGTTCACCCATGCATATTCTAAGAAGACTCAAGCGTCTAAGCTTGGGGATGCCCAAGGCATCCCCTTCTTCATCGACAACATTATCGGGTTCCTCCCCCGAAACTATATTTTTATTCCGTCACATCTTATGCACTTTGCTTGGAGCGTCGGTTTGTTTTTGTTTTTGTTTTGTTTGAATAAAATGGATCCTAGCATTCACTTTGTGGGAGAGAGACACGCTCCGCTGTAGCATATGGACAAATATGTCCTTAGGCTCTACTCATAGTATTCATGGCGAAGTTTCTTCTTCGTTAAATTGTTATATGGTTGGAATTGGAAAATGCTACATGTAGTAACTCTAAAATGTCTTGGATAATTTGATACTTGGCAATTGTTGTGCTCATGTTTAAGCTCTTGCATCATATACTTTGCACCCATTAATGAAGAAACACTTAGAGCTTGCTAATTTGGTTTGCATATTTGGTTTCTCTAGAGTCTAGATAATATCTAGTATTGAGTTTTGAACAACAAGGAAGACGGTGTAGAGTCTTATAATGTTTACAATATGTCTTTTATGTGAGTTTTGCTGCACCGTTCATCCTTGTGTTTGTTTCAAATAACCTTGCTAGCCTAAACCTTGTATCGAGAGGGAATACTTCTCATACATCCAAAATACTTGAGGCAACCACTATGCCATTTGTGTCCACCATACCTACCTACTACATGGTATTTATCCGCCATTCCAAAGTAAATTGCTTGAGTGCTACCTTTAAAATTCCATCATTCACCTTTGCAATATATAGCTCATGGTACAAATAGCTTAAAAACTATTGTGGTATTGAATATGTACTTATGCACTTTATCTCTTATTAAGTTGCTTGTTGTGCGATAACCATGTTTCTGGGGACGCCATCAACTACTCTTTGTTGAATATCATGTGAGTTTCTATGCATGTCCGTCTTGTCTGAAGTAAGAGAGATCTACCACCTTTATGCTTGGAGCATGCATATTGTTAGAGAATAACATTGGGCCGCTAACTAAAGCCATGAATCATGGTGGAAGTTTCAGTTTTGGACACATATCCTCAATCCCATATGAGAATAATAATTGTTGCCACATGCTTATGCATTAAAGAGGAGTCCATTATCTGTTGTCCATGTTGTCCCGGTATGGATGTCTAAGTTGAGAATAATCAAAAGCGAGAAATCCAAAATGCGAGCTTTCTCCTTAGACCTTTGTACAGGAGGCATGGAGGTACCCCATTGTGACACTTGGTTAAAACATGTGCATTGCAAAGATCCGGTAGTCCAAGCTAATTAGGACAAGGTGCGGGCACCATTAGTATACTATGCATGAGACTTGCAACTTGTAAGATATAATTTTCATAACTCATATGCTTTATTACTACCGTTGACAAAATTGTTTCATGTTTTCAAAATAAAATCTCTAGCACAAATATAGCAATCGATGCTTTCCTCTTTGAAGGACCATTCTCTTTACTTTTATGTTGAGTCAGTTCACCTATCTCTCTCCACCTCAAGAAGCAAACACTTGTGTGAACTATGCATTGATTCCTACATATTTGCATATTGTACTTGTTATATTACTCTATGTTGACAATTATCCATGAGATATACATGTTACAAGTTGAAAGCAACCGCTGAAACTTAATCTTCCTTTGTGTTGCTTCAATGCCTTTACTTTGATTTATTGCTTTATGAGTTAACTCTTATGCAAGACTTATTAATACTTGTCTTGAAGTACTATTCATGAAAAGTCTTTGCTTTATGATTCACTTGTTTACTCATGTCATTACCATTGTTTTGATCGCTGCATTCACTACATATGTTTACAAATAGTATGATCAAGGTTATGATGGCATATCACTTCAGAAATTATCTTTGTTATCGTTTTACCCGCTCGGGACGAGCAGTAACTAAGCTTGGGGATGCTTGATACGTCTCCGACGTATCGATAATTTCTTATGTTCTATGCCATATTATTGATGATACCTACATGTTTTATGCACACTTTATGTCATATTCGTGCATTTTCCGGAACTAACCTATTAACAAGATGCCGAAGTGCCGATTCTTTGTTCTAGCTCGTTTTTGGTTTCAGAAATCCTAGTAACGAAATATTCTCGGAATTGGACGAAACAAAGACCCAGGGGCCTATTTCGCCACGAACCTTCCAGAAGACCGAAGAGCATACGAAGTGGGGCCACGGGGTGCCAGACCACATGGCGGCGCGGCCAAGGGGGGGCCCGCGCCGCCCTGTGGTGTGGGCCCCTCGTCAGGCCCCCGACTCTGCCCTTCCGCCTACTTAAAGCCTCCGTCGCGAAACCCCTGAGGCGAAAAACCACGATACGGAAAACCTTCCGAGACGCCGCCGCCGCCGATCCCATCTCGGGGGATTACGGAGATCTCCTCCGGCACCCTGCCGGAGAGGGGATTCATCTCCCGGAGGACTCTACACCGCCATGGTCGCCTCCGGAGTGATGAGTGAGTAGTTCACCCCTGGACTATGGGTCCATAGCAGTAGCTAGATGGTTGTCTTCTCCTCATTGTGCTTCATTGTTGGATCTTGTGAGCTGCCTAACATGATCAAGATCATTTATCTGTAATACTCTATGTTGTGTTTGTCGGGATCCGATGGATAGAGAATACCATGTTATGTTAATTATCAAGTTATTACATATGTGTTGTTTATGATCTTGCATGCTCTCCGTTGCTAGTAGAGGCTCTGGCCAAGTTTTTGCTCTTAACTCCAAGAGGGAGTATTTATGCTCGATAGTGGGTTCATGCCTGCATTGACACCGGGACGATGACGCAGAAAGTTCTAAGGTTGTGCTGTGCTGTTGCCACTAGGGATAAAACATTGGCGCTATGTCCGAGGATGTAGTTGTTGATTACATTACGCACCATACTTAATGCAATTGTCTGTTGCTTAGCAACTTAATACTGGAAGGGGTTCGGATGATAACCTGAAGGTGGACTTTTTAGGCATAGATGCGGTTGGATGGCGGTCTATGTACTTTGTCGTAATGCCCAATTAAATCTCACTATACTTATCATGACATGTATGTGCATTGTTATGCCCTCTCTATTTGTCAATTGCCCGACTGTAATTTGTTCACCCAACATGCTTTTATCTTATGGGAGAGACACCTCTAGTGAACTGTGGACCCCGGTCCATTCTTTTAATACTGAAATACAAATCTGCTGCAATACTTGTTTTACTTGTTTTCTCTCGCAAACAATCATCTTCCACACAATACGGTTAATCCTTTGTTACAGCAAGCCGGTGAGATTGACAACCTCACTCGTTTCGTTGGGGCAAATTACTTTGGTTGTGTTGTGCAGGTTCCACGTTGGCGCCGGAATCTCCGGTGTTGCGCCGCACTACATCCCGCCGCCATCAACCTTCAACGTGCTTCTTGACTCCTACTGGTTCGATTAAACCTTGGTTTCTTACTGAGGGAAACTTGCCACTGTGCGCATCACACCTTCCTCTTGGGGTTCCCAACGGACGTGTCAACTACACGCATCAATTTCCCACCACGGTTAAGGGTCCACGAGGTGCCGGCATCTTCATCTTGAGATACGCCGTGTGGGTCGAGTCCATGAAATCTGCCAGTGTCGGTCTCCCCAGCAGTGCGTTGGTAAGGACTATCTAGGTCCACCACCTCGAACTCAATGTTTTCAACCCGGCAATTGTCACGTCCTCCAAACGAGACATCCACCCGGACTTTTCCAACCGGTGCGCAGGACAAACCCGGAACAATTCCGTGGAACGTTGTACGAGTTGGCTGAAGCATGTTTTCTGTTATGCCCAGCGTATGCATGGTGTGCCGGTACATTATGTTTATGCTGCTCCCATTGTCTATCAGTACTTTGCTGAACTTGACGCGAGTCGTTGGCCCTTTCATGATTGGGTCCACCACGAGAGCGTAACCACCCGGATTAGGCATTACCTTGGGGTGATCCTTGAGCGACCAGGAGATTTCCTGATCTGACCACTGCATGTATTTTGGTACTGCCGGCATCACCGCGTTCACTTCCATGGAACGGCGATGTAGGCTCTGCCTGTCTGTCGGCTCAGTGACGAACACGACACAGCACACATCTGGATCCTCATAAACATTCCGACCCAAAGGTGCCGGTGGAGGTGGCTGGCCGTGGCCCTCTCCCACCTGATTGACTTGCTGATACTGCTGCCTGTTTGGCTGAGGCTGCACCGGTAAAGCATTTGCTCCGGTAAGCGGTGGTGGTGGTGGTAGTTGATGCTGGTGCAACATATCTTGAGATGGTGGTAACATAGTGGAGCACCCTTGTGCCTGCGCATCTTTTACTGCTCCCTTGAGCATCAACTACTTGGTCCAAGAACAATCCTTCGTCAGGTGGTTTGACGGGTGAGCCGGATTCGGCGTGTGCCACCGGCAAGGTTGATCCATGGCGGCTTCCATGGTGTATTTCACGGGTTCTTGCCAATTCTTTTTCTGGCCCCAGGGTTTCTTTTCGACCCATTGTTTCTTAGGACCCGCCCATGGCTGCGATCCGGTTTTCTGCCTCTGGCTGCCGCTGACATCAGAGTTTTCTTGTACAGCAGCAACTTGCCGCGGACCGTACCTTCGATCCGGGAAATCCTCTCTCCTCTTGTTGTTCCGGTTGTCCCGGTATTGTTCTTGGCACTGCTGAGGCAGGTTTGATTGTTCCGGCTCGGCTTGTACCGCCGGTTGCATTGGGTCTCCCAACGCGTAGTTATCCGCCACACGTATCATCTCCGCCAAAGTTACCGGCATGTTCCGCTGTAGCTTTTGCCACAATGGCGAACCTCTGCGGCATCCATTGCAAAACCAAGCTATGGCCTGCGCTTCTATCACCCCTTCACAAGAGTTTCTAATGGAGTTCCACCGGGTCAGGTAATCCCGGTCTGTTTCCTCGTGGGCGCCGCACGCACAAAGCGAGCTGCTGAGGCCTGTTGGGCCTCCGGTAGGTGCTACTGAAGTTACTCACAAAAGCTTCCTCAAAGTCCAACCAACCATTTATGCTTCCTGCCGGCAAGTTGTTCAGCCAGATTCTTGCCGGTCCCACCAGAAACGTTGGCACAATCCTCACGGCCCAACGCCGGTTTCCTCCTCCGGCTACACATCCTCCGCCGCCAGCGACGTATACCGCGGTCACGTAATCCGCGAGCCAATCTTCCGGCTTAGTGGTGCCATCATATGTTTTGGTGTCACGGGGCAACTGGAAGTTGCGAACCGGTGGTTGCTCTTTCATGATCCTTGGGCCAAAGCACTTTGGACCCGGAGGACCCTCTGCCTCTATCATTTCAGACAAATACACTCTATCCAGACGGTGCCTCGCATCCAGTTCTGGCAGGTGTCTTTCTCCCACGCGCTCTCCCAATGGGTTCCGGTAAGCGGTGAGTCTTGTCGAATCAGCTTCATCGTAACGTTCCGGTACCGCGGCCCTTGCCTGCCGGTACCTTGGTGGAGGCATCTCCTCCTCATCATACGCTGCCCTTGCAGCTTGATAGTTTTGCCCGGTTTCATATCTACCAGCATGATTGTTTCCGGCATAGCCTCCTTTGGCGTAGCCTCGATCTGCCCCTTGGCTTTTTCTACCGGCATCGTGTTGCCCGGCTTGTTGTTTTCCGGCAAGGACCGGATCGTACACGATCATCTCGTCGTGCGTTCATCTCTTTTTCTCTCCTTCTGTCCGGATGGGGGACGAGGCCTGCCCATGGGACTTGCTTCCGGCATTCTTTGTTGAACGCGCGGATTTTGAGGCCGCAGCCTTGTTCGGCTTAGCCGACTGCTCGACGATTCCGCTGCTCCATAGTTTCTAGCAGCTCTCTGACACGCTCTTGTTGTTTTGCCAAAGCATCTCCGGAAAGCGATTCACATAGCTCTACTGCAGCCTTAGCATCTTTTATAGTTTTATCCGGGCTACTGTACTTAGGTTTCTCTACGATGCTCACAGATGCAGAGGTACTTTTGCCGGCAAGAACTTCCTTACGCAAATCCTGATCTAGATTGCGAGCTTTAAGCCGGTTCTCCGGTATCCTAGCAGCATGAGCGCTAACAGAAGCAAAGCCATGGGCAGCGTTGTACTCACATAGGGTTAGGTTCAGCTCGCGCTGCGCCCGGACGATGTCGGCGCCGTTCGCGAGCAGCTTCTGGCGTTGTGCCTCCAGCTCCGCCTGAGCCGCTGCCGGGTCGATGTTCTGCGCGATAGGCATTGCCAGCACGTTCATCGCCGCTTGGAGTGGTGTTTCCGGTGGTGCGGAAGACGCTCCCGCAGCGCCAGCGTCGCGCTCCAGCGGCGGCTTGGCCACACGGGTCGAAGCCGCACGGCCAGCACCTTCATCCACAGCCTCCTTGCCTGCGCCGATCGCGCCAGCCATCATCACCTCGACGTTGCCGGCGGTGCGGCCAGCACAGAGCCACCTTGGCGGGTCCGGTGCCACCAGCACCGGCGAGAGGCGCTGGCGCACAGGAACAGTGCCGAAGTAGACGCGGTGGCTGCCGAACTCGATGATGCGGCCGTTCTTGGGGAAGATGCCGCTGTTGGCGAAGCAGCCCGCGTTGTCGTTGATGAAGTCCATCGAGTAGAGGCGCTGGACGAGCGCAGACACCGTCCGCTCGCCGGCGACATCGAGGATGCCCGCCGAATGTGAACTCCAGCAACCTCACCATTGCATGTGAAACCCTAAAACCCTAAATTCATTTAGAACCTTAGCTTCATTATTACATGAGAACCCTAATTTGCTTCTAACCCTAACCCTAGGTTAGAACATATGATTTTGATACTTACCTTGCATTCATAGATCCATAGTAGCAACTAAATACTTGTCATGTATTCATAAAATAATAGAGATCTATCACTAATAAAATGGTATTCCATGTGTTCATCCTAGTAGAATTTAGATGATCAAGTAGGATCAAACCTAGTCCCTATCACCAAGGATCTCATCCTTAATTAACCTTAATTAGCATCACACCATTGTGATGAACTCCAATAGCATATATGCCCAATATTTAGCATTACATAACCATAGTCCACTAAACCCTACAAGTACTTCATAATTATGAACCATCCTATTTAGGAGCCAATCATTCCTTACTTAGTGGATCCAATAGCAAACCCTAGTCAACCTCAACTCTAATTGAGATACTTCTTATTACTTAAGAAGTATGTTCTTCAAAAGTTATTCTTTTGAAGAAAATAAAGAATAGCCATCAACCCTTCCTTATAGGAACTATAAACCCTTGATAGCTATCACCAGCAAGATGAACCCACCAGGATAGAAACCATGTATAATTAATTGCTTAATATGCTTATGCTTAAGTAAAACCATTCAAACCTAGTTGATGATGAATCCAACCCTTTTGGGATACATCTATTACTTACTCCAGAAACTAATTGGAACCATAGAAAACCATCGAACCCCACAAACCCAATTATCATACTTGTTCTTTATTAAAGGACATGTTCTTCAAAAGTTATTCTTTTGAAGAATATAACAAGTAATCATTAACCATGCCATATAGTACTAAAACTCGACAACCTGTTCTTTACATATTAACATTATGCTAATTATCATTCCTTGTGTGCTCAATTGATTACTATGCTTTATTATATAACTTGTACATGATATCAAGTAATCAAACCTTAATAAGAACCTTGCTTGCGAACTATCTCAAAAAGTGCAACACACCCTAAACAAATCCTTACAACTCACTAATCCTAAATCATCGGGGTTAGGTCACGCTTAGAGCGATTGCATCTCATACTTATGCATTGTTGCATCCTTGCCAATCTTTTAAACATCGTCCTTACCGGACGATGATGCTATTCCAGAATTTGGAGTTATTGCGTATCGAAGACCTTGCCTGCATAATCTTGCAGTCAAAAAAGGCAAGTTCATCGCTTGCTCATGTCATTTGAGTATTTTTACCAAATTACTTACAAAGTACTATGTTTATCACTATTGCATAAAAAGCAAAACCACTATTTTCATAACTATGAATATGACTATGTGGTGGGCAATGGAACCATGGATTGTGTTGATGTGGTGGAGGTTGCATTGCAAGGGTTTATATCCATCTAGGATTAAACAACAAATGTCGTCCAGTGATTCTTGTGCCGTAATACCCGTGTTAACCATAAGATCTGGTGTGGGACGGAATAGTCAATTGTATTTCCACCTCTTGTACATCAATGGATGCGCTTTACCGTAGACACTTGTATTCCAAGGGGGCAAGCGGTGGGCTGGGGAAGCCTTAAGTCCCCACGGTAGAGACCGTAGACACTTGTCGCCCGAGGAGCAAGCGGCCGGGCTGGGGAAGCCTTAAGTCCCCACGGTTATTGCGGTCTATGATGGGTTGCATCTCCCGGCGAAGGAGTTCATGGTAGAGACCTGAACTATTGTCGTGGTCGGGGGCCGTCCTTAATTAGTATAAGAGCACCGGCGAGGACCCAGGGTCGGAGTTTGCATCAAAGGGTGGGTGTATGAGGTAGCGGAGGAATATGATTGGCTATGACCTTATACCGGGCCTCACACCAAAGGAAGTGTGGACGAGCACGCGGCTCGGTTGGCACCAAGGTTAAGATCTCTTATGGGTAAAGCAACACACCTCTGCAGAGTGTAATGAATCGTGACCTGTCACTCCCTATTCCGGGTTTTGGAACTGCGAACGCTGCCGGAAAGGAACTCCATGAAGTTCTAGTAAACCGGTGAAGGCTGACGGACATAGTTCTTCTGAATAAAAGCAACCTTTTGAAGAAATGATTATGAAAACCTGCATTGGTATTAGACTTTCTGGTCTAATGCTGTAGCTAGTGCATTAAACACCTCTTTCCTATAATGAACTTGTTGAGTACGCTCGTACTCATCCCACCCTTAAATCCCCTGCTTAGATATGGAGGCATCGAAGGAGGATCTACAGTGCAACTTGAAGGCCGAGGAGTCAACAACTACTTCAAGAGACAGGACCCTGTCAGAGGAGTCAGATACCACATCCAACAAGGAGAAAACCTAGTTTAGCCATAGAAGGGAACTAGTTTCCTAAACCTAGCTCCTACTTAGCTAGAATCTATTCTTAGCCTCTATAGCTAGTTAAATACTCTACAAATAGAGTTCGTGATAAGACTAGACTACGAGTCGTTCTTCTGGAGTTTATTTGTGGTTTTACCTCATTATAAAGTAGGAAGCTATGATGATCTTATGTAACCGAGTCAATGTTGTAATTCTATAGACATGCCTTGGAACCGCATATGTTTCTGTTGTACCACTCTGAGCGATATAATACTAGTGGAACGGTGTTTCATTGGTGTTATATCAGACTTGCATACTACACCATGCAGTGGTATGTTGGGTCACCACAGTTGGTATCAGAGCAAATGCTTTGACCCTAGGATTAAAACCCTTTAAAGGAGACCTATAGGATTGGTAGTGTCTATAGGAAGTTGTCCTAGGTAAACTAAATACTTCTTATGACTTGAGATGGATATTCACTTGAGAATAATCCTGACACACTTGAGTCAACATTTCTTACCGAACTTACCAAGATAAAGTAAAGTTAGTCAGCTAATCCCAAACATGTAGTGCACAATTAAGTTCCTAAACAATAGATGAGTAGATCACAGTTGGTATACAATGCTTGGTAGTCCAAAGAGAGGATACAACCATAAGGAAGATATCCTATTGGAAGATGTGTACCAACACATGTTATAATTAAATAAAATTATCCAGACTTGTGAAACAATTGATAGTTAGTGAAAAATATAAGTTATATACAGTAGTATAGACCATGATGAGTCAATCATGGAATGTAAGGAGGAGTGACAGAAATAAAATATGTCTACTTGCATAGTAGTGATAGTAATCATATATGATTCACCTGAGAATCATTATGTGATGAACTAGAGCATCATCAATATTTAGGAGAAGTACAATAAAATGTCAGGTGCTCACCAATAGTGCAAGAGTTGTGTTCCAAAATCATGGGAAGTGTGCCAAGCACATCATGACCATAGGTTTATGGTAGAAACACTTGAAAGTATAGGAGCTATATTTCAATAGCTATGTGTTTAGAGTAGCCAGGTTAGAACCAAAATACATCATGTGAGGTAGTCCTCAACAAAATAGAAGTTAAGTTAATACTTCCAAAGGAAATTAGGTTAACTTTAACTATCCTAGACTACTTTGTTTCAAGTTTATCTCATTGCAAATGTGCAATTAAGGTAAAGGTTGAGACAAATAGTAGAATCCCATATATATGTGCTAAGTATCATGATGTAAACCTATATTATGTGGTGTTATATACTACACATCTGATCCTGATGTTTAGGGATGTCTTACCCAACTACTACATTCAGGCATATAATGATGTGTATTATGAGCACAAAGTTGAATCTTCTTGGATTTTATTGGATTTTCATTGATTGACTAGATCTGTGCATGAAGTTTGACCTTGGTGTGCAAATGCATGTTGCATCATTGAGTTCTTTCTTGATGTTACAGGTCTAGAGAGGGTAAATGGGATCGCGTGAGGGAGAGACGAGTTACCAACCAACTGAGGAAATAGTAACGACTCATGAAGAGAGGGAGGCAAAAGAATGTCAGGAAAGAGAAGCTAAGCGGATGGAAGAGGCATTCTCCGCCACTAGATCGTCAACATCAAACCCTGTCCTGCTTGGGCAAGAATTCTTTGAGCACATGGAAAGGATGGCTGAGGATAGAGCAGCAAACTTAGCACAACAAAATGAGTTTTTCAGTCGTTTGATACGTGAGAGTAATGGAGGTATAAGAAATGGAGGGCCAAAAGGAGTGAGTCTTACGGAATTCCTACAAACCAATCCACTGACTTTTGCTACCGCACCAGAACCTATGGATGCGGATGATTGGTTGAGGGACACTGAGCGGAAATTAAAGACGAGTTCGGTGTAATGATGAAGAGAAGGTTAGATATGCCACCTATCTACTATCAGGACTAGCAGCGTCATGGTGGGATAACGTGATTCTAATTCAACCTTCGGGACATGTTTTCACGTGGGACGAGTTTAAGAAGAAGTTCCGAGAAGCCCAGGTTCCTGAAAGTATCATGGAGCTAAAGAGAAGAGAGTTCGAGACCTTGAAGCAGAATGACTTGACGGTATGGAAATATCTAGGAGAGTTTGATCGGTTATCACGTTATGCAGCAGAGGATGTGAACACAGAGGAGAAAAGGATAAAAAGGTTCTTAAAAGGGATGAATCCATTCCTGAAAATGCAGTTGAATCTAACCAAATGCACAAGGTTCCACGAGCTACTCGGATACTCGCAATTACTTTGGAGAATGATTATGAAGAAGTGCAGAATGAAAGAAAATGGAAGGCAAGGTTGGAACCACAACCAATTCAGATACAACAAACTCAGTCAGAGATGAATTTCCAAACTAGAGATGAGACAATCACACCGTTTTATAGTCGAATTCGATGCCATAACTGTGCAAGAAAAGGTCACTATACCAGGGAATGCACGCAACATGATATTACCTGTTTTGGATGTGGACAACTAGGTCATACGAAATCAGAATGCCCGGATCCATATCTGGTACGAAGATCAAATGAAGCAATGAACCAATTTTCAAATCATCGGGGGAGCTCATCATCTAAGAAGTTCGAACAAGGAAGTGGATGGAGCACAAGGACGGATGCATAGGACTTTAACCATACTTATTTTGACTCAATCAGTATGTTGAACACAACTTCTTCACGTAGCACAATATTAGTTGCAGAATAATATCTTTAAATTGCTCAAGCTTTCATGGGCAACACACTTGTCCTGTGTAAAGTTGGAAGAACCATAGTTGCATAACCAACTAACATATCGTACTGGTATTCACAGCCATGTGGGTACACAACCAATCCAAATAGGATACCCTAGAAAAGTACAATAGAAAGCCAAGGAAAAGACATATAGCCCAACCAAGGAGCTAGTTGGTTGGGGAAGATGAGCTTAGCAACCATTAGGACATCCCTAAGGGGGAGAGCGAGGGATCAATTGGATCCAATATGACTCAATACTTTGAGCAAAATAGTTGATGAAGGTCTGAACTGAGAGAAAGTTCGATCTTATTTTCATAAGATTGTTGAATACTACTTTCAGAAGGATGTTATACCAGAAGCCGAGGTTCATACCTCGAGGAAGTAAGAAGTGGACTATAACTTGAGAAAGTGAGTAATATTTACTCAGAAGTACGGAAGCTCAAGTAAGTCATGGTTAATAAAGTTGGACGAAGGAAATACCGAAGACCAAACAAAGCTTTAAAAGGCCAAAGACCGAAGAAGTTTGACCATACCAGAACCATAGACTAATAGAATGATTCCTTTCATGGAACCTAAAGGAACTTAAAATCGTTATAGGTATCAACTATAAACCATGATTGGATGGACTAAATGAGTCTAAACCATTATTAGGGAAATCAACCATCACAACCATTTCCATGGTAAATACCTTACTAAGTACCATTACTTTCGTTATGGTAGTAAGGGAATACAATACCCTACCTTAAATAAATCTTTTAGAATTAAGGTTTGGGCACCGCAATTGGTACACCGTAGTGCCATATTACACCGTAGCTGGTAGAACCAAGTTTTGGGTACCCAGATAGGAAGTTGTCACCACAATTATTAGTAAGGTCCATTAGTAAATAAGATGTCCTAAGACAAAGATCTTTGAAGTGCAAGACAGTAAGCTTAAAGTGTTGGAAGAAATCATAGAATAGAAGAAAGTATCAGTGCCAGACATCAGAAGACTCCAAGAAGGATCTGGACCAGCGATCTATCCAATTGTATCCAATGAGATCACCATGGAGTTTGTAGGATTGTGATCTGTTCAAGTCAATTCCACATTCCGAAACATGAGAGCGTTCGAACTTCGGGACGAAGTTCAGTTTAAGGGGGAGAGGCTGTAATATCCCAGGTTTAGAGGCTATAAAATGAGAGAACATCAAAGTGTGCATTGCATTCATGCATAGAAAATCTGGGGAATTTTTGCGCTTTCAAATAAAACTTACCACAGTTACTGAAGTTTCACTTGACTTGCTGGAATTGAAGTAGATCATCAAGTTAAGCGCTATAAACTTCACCGTGATCTTTGCTTAAACCCATCAAGGTGATCGAGGTTTCTCTTAGTCGGTGGAATTGAGTTAGTACTCGACGTGAGTGTAATAAACCTCGACATGACCTTTGTTGAACTATTTGATTTTGGGCAACACAATTTGAATTCAATTCAAATATGAGTGATAAGAATTCAAATTGGAATTGGTATTGGAATTTGAAATTCTAGACGATTATATCACATACAACATGTTTAATCAAACAAAATATAAAACTCAAAATAAATAAAGTACTTAACATTTAATTACCTCACTCAATATTACAAGATTCATAAAGACAAGTAATTCACTATTAATGATATTCTACAACAAGTAAAATGTTTCTTTATTGATTGACACACGATTATACAATGTCTTTACAAAAGAATAGAGAAAAATGAATATAGAATACAAGTACACAAATAATAAAAGTAAAACAGATCCTAAACTAAATCTTGAAGAATGCTATCTTCAGCATTTCTTGTTTAGCTTGAGCACCTGCAAAACAAACAAAGAAAACACAAAATAGAAGTAAAGCCAAGTGGCTATGTCAAAAATAAAGAGAAATGGAGAGGGTAGATATTTTCCCCTGCCAAGCTTATCTCTAAGGGGAGCTGAACCAAGTCAGTTTTGGCAGCAGTGAAGCAGGCAGCTCACACATAGGTCTGCATGTGTGTGCTGTCAACCAAGGACAGCAAGAGAGCAGGGTATATTAGCCTATTACTTGCAGCACACCATTGCCTAAGCACCACACTTCTACCCAATCCATCGACCAGGCCAAGAAAAGCACCAAAAACATTAATTGTTCTTCATCCACAATCCCAGTTAACCATTAGGAAATCCTCCAGTGAATCATTAAGAGCTTAGCCAAATCATAAATCAAAAGAAGATATGAGGTCTTGATGATATAGCAGAAGCCAGGAGAAGCAGGTTTAACTCAAGGAGGTGAAGATCCAACAAGCCAGAAGATTAGCAAGATCATCAACAACAAGCCAATCTAGATCAAGAAGCTGGAAAGAGGTATACCACCAATCATGAGATGCATCTAGTGAACCCATTTACAAAAGCATCATAGTATCCAATCTAAATGACTAATCAAACAGAAATCATTTGAGATGATTTTAACATCATTTGGATCCAGTCTCGAGATCCTTGGCAACTTTAATCCTATTAAAGCTTGTCCAGCACACAGTCCTGATAAACAAAACCATCAGCTATGCATCCTCTTTAACAAGGTACCACAGCATAGTTCATTTAGCAAGATAGGCACAGGGAAAACTTTATATAAAAAAAAGCTACCAAAAAGAAACTTGAGACTGTACCATCAGTTTCAAGTTCAGGAAACTAAAAGTTCCTATTTGAATCTATCATATTTTTAGTAGTCAGCAGTGGCAACCAGTTAAGGCCACCTACTGCTGCTCTATTTCCAAATCCCACAAACACATGACTGGACCATGCATGCACATGATCTAGTAATCCTCAACAGCAGCAAGAGCACTATAAACAGGAGTATAAGCTCACAAGTAAACCATCCAACAACTCATCAATTGCAGGCAACACTAGTTGCATTCTGTATATTGGTACTCACCAATAAGGTACACCAAAATATAACTGAATTTCTCCAATTAACCACTGTCATGTGGACAGTACAACTCCAACAAGTAGCCGCACTTGCAATTCATACCAAATAAATTCAAATCATTTTCCTAGTTAATCCAACTAGGAATCATTGCTAACATTTATTCACTGTCATATTGGACAGCTACAATCAAATATCATGCCAGCAGCATAATCCTTTAATCATAGACAGTAGTATCAATATAAAGCACAGGTCATCACAGACATAACTATACATGCTGGGGTGATTCACTTATCCAAGTTGAGGCCTTGGATCAAGCACAAGACACTAGAATTATCTAACAGTAGTATCATATAATGATCACTATTGATATACAACAACCAGTTTAAATACCCGCAAGTTCTTGGCCGAAAAATTCATAGCCATAGAGAATACAGAGAGATAGGGAGAGAGAGGAATAGCTCACAGCGGTGTAGACGAATGGAGGAAACGGCCGACGCCGGGGTTGCGTCCACGGCACCGTCCCGCCAGCGTCGAGGTCGAGGATGCAGTGGGAACAGCAACATCAGCACCACGGCCACCACAGCACCAGAATGCCATCGCAGCGACAAGCAGCAGCAGCACCATACCTCACCAAAACCACCATAGTAGCAGTACCGAAGAGCAGCAGATCGGGGGACACCAGGGGTGCAGGTTACTGCCGTCCTACCGGTGGTCGAGACCGAGGTAAACGGCGTGGTAGAGGAGTAGGAGTAAGTCGAGCAGGTCAACGACCGGGCACAGCAAGAGGTCACGCCGGCAACGGAGAAGGCCGGTAGTGCAGAGTGGTAGTATTGACCAACATCATGAGCAGGGGCGGCGAACAGTAGGAGGGTCACCGAGATCGATCAGGGGCTCGAGGAGGAGGAGAGGTCCGCGCGGGAGAGTGCGGCGGCGCCGGAAACCATCGGCGACCAAGACCAGTATGAGGCTAG
The DNA here is from genome assembly GCF_022539505.1 of Lolium rigidum. Classification (NCBI taxonomy): domain Eukaryota; kingdom Viridiplantae; phylum Streptophyta; class Magnoliopsida; order Poales; family Poaceae; genus Lolium; species Lolium rigidum. The sequence continues at coordinate 84,519,171 of NC_061512.1, read as the reverse complement.
GGTTTCGGGGTCGGGGCGACCGCGAGAGACAAAAAAATCAAATCCACCTGGGGGTGGTTGTTGAGCACGTCGTGGCGGAGCAAAGCCCCATCTCTCCGACGCCTGGAGGAGCCGGTGATGGCCGGGGAAGCGGCGGCGGAGCGGCGGAGCCTGGAGCGCGAGCGCGTCTGCATGTGTGTGCGTGGACGAGAGAAAGAGAGGAGAGAGCGAGTGGGTTGGGTCGGGTCGGGTTCGACCCAAGCCTAACCAACCGCATGAGCCACTTGGGCCAGGCCGACTTGGGTCGGTTGGACCAGTTGGGCTCTGCCCATTTTAGCCATTTGCTTTAGATTTTTATGAAAAACCTTTTAAATATTTAAGTTAAAAAAACCACTAAATAAAAGTGGTTACCATAAAATGATCTATACAATAAATATAAAATTTAAAACAAATATTTTAAAATTAAAAGAACAATAATATGAATTTTCTTCTAAATTTTAGAAGACCAATTTTAAATCTTAAACTATTAAGACCTAAACACTAAGAAAAAAAAAATATAATTTCCTTATTCCTATTTTTCACATCAAGAAATTAGTAAATATTACTTTATATTAAAATATCATATAATACAACAATTATTGCTTTATGATTGTGATTAATCATATGAAAACCCTAATTGATCATTACTTCAACTATTAATTAAAAATCTAAACCCTAATAGTATTTATCATATTAAGTCTTTTAAAAACAATACAATGCTAAATTCATTATTATTTCTATTTCAAAGTGATTAATAACTTCAAATTTATAATGAAGTTATTACGTTAATAACTATATGGTAGATTAGGAAACCCTAATTACATGTTGAATAAAGATTACAACCTCACCATTGCATGTGAAACCCTAAAACCCTAAATTCATTTAGAACCTTAGCTTCATTATTACATGAGAACCCTAATTTGCTTCTAACCCTAACCCTAGGTTAGAACATATGATTTTGATACTTACCTTGCATTCATAGATCCATAGTAGCAACTAAATACTTGTCATGTATTCATAAAATAATAGAGATCTATCACTAATAAAATGGTATTCCATGTGTTCATCCTAATAGAATTTAGATGATCAAGTAGGATCAAACCTAGTCCCTATCACCAAGGATCTCATCCTTAATTAACCTTAATTAGCATCACACCATTGTGATGAACTCCAATAGCATATATGCCCAATATTTAGCATTACATAACCATAGTCCACTAAACCCTACAAGTACTTCATAATTATGAACCATCCTATTTAGGAGCCAATCATTCCTTACTTAGTGGATCCAATAGCAAACCCTAGTCAACCTCAACTCTAATTGAGATACTTCTTATTACTTAAGAAGTATGTTCTTCAAAAGTTATTCTTTTGAAGAAAATAAAGAATAGCCATCAACCCTTCCTTATAGGAACTATAAACCCTTGATAGCTATCACCAGCAAGATGAACCCACCAGGATAGAAACCATGTATAATTAATTGCTTAAGATGCTTATGCTTAAGTAAAACCATTCAAACCTAGTTGATGATGAATCCAACCCTGTTGGGATACATCTAATACTTACTCCGAGAAACTAATTGGAACCATAGAAAACCATCGAACCCCACAAACCCAATTATCATACTTGTTCTTTATTAAAGGACATGTTCTTCAAAAGTTATTCTTTTGAAGAATATAACAAGTAATCATTAACCATGCCATATAGTACTAAAACTGACAACTGTTCTTTACATATTAACATTATGCTAATTATCATTCCTTGTGTGCTCAATTGATTACTATGCTTTATTATATAACTTGTACATGATATCAAGTAATCAAACCTTAATAAGAACCTTGCTTGCGAACCATCTCTAAAAGTGCAACACACCCTAATGAAATCCTTACAACTCACTAATCCTAAATCATCGGGGTTAGGTCATGCTTAGAGCGATTGCATCTCATACTTATGCATTGTTGCATCCTTGCCAATCTTTTAAACATCGTCCTTACCGGACGATGATGCTATTTCAGAATTTGGAGTTATTGCGTATCGAAGACCTTGCCTGCATAATCTTGCAGTCAAGAAAGGCAAGTTCATCGCTTGCTCATGTCATTTGAGTATTTTTACCAAATTACTTACAAAGTACTATGTTTATCACTATTGCATAAAAAGAAAAACCACTATTTTCATAACTATGAATATGACTATGTGGTGGGCAATGGAACCATGGATTGTGTTGATATGGTGGAGGTTCCATTGCAAGGGTTTATATCCATCTAGGATTAAACAACAAATGTCGTCCAGTGATTCTTGTGCCGTAATACCCGTGTTAACCATAAGATCTGGAGTGGGACGGAATAGTCAATTGTATTTCCACCTCTTGTACATCAACGGATGCGCTTTACCGTAGACACTTGTATTCCAAGGGGGCAAGCGGTGGGCTGGGGAAGCCTTAAGTCCCCACGGTAGAGATCGTAGACACTTGTCGCCCGAGGAGCAAGCGGTGGGCTGGGGAAGCCTTAAGTCCCCACGGTTATTGCGGTCTATGATGGGTTGCATCTCCCGGCGAAGGAGTTCATGGTAGAGACCTGAACTGTTGTCGTGGTCGGGGGCCGTCCTTAATTGGTATAAGAGCACCGGCGAGGACCCAGGGTCGGAGTTTGCATCAAAGGGTGGGTGTATGAGGTAGCGGAGGAATATGATTGGCTATGACCTTATACCGGGCCTCACACCAAAGGAAGTGTGGACGAGCACGCGGCTCGGTTGGCACCAAGGTTAAGATCTCTTATGGGTAAAGCAAGACACCTCTGCAGAGTGTAATGAATCGTGACCTGTCACTCCCTGTTCCGGGTTTTGGAACTGCGAACGCTGCCGGAAAGGAACTCCATGAAGTTCTAGTAAACCGGTGAAGGCTGACGGACATAGTTCTTCTGAATAAAAGCAACCTTTTGAAGAAATGATTATGAAAACCTGCATTGGTATTAGACTTTCGGTCTAATGCTGTAGCTAGTGCATTAAACACCTCTTTCCTATAATGAACTTGTTGAGTACGCTCGTACTCATCCCACTCTTAAATCCCCTGCTTAGATATGGAGGCATCGAAGGAGGATCTACGAGTGCAACTCGAAGGCCGAGGAGTCAACAACTACTTCAAGAGACAGGACCTCGTCAGAGGAGTCAGATACCACATCCAACAAGGAGAAAACCTAGTTTAGCCATAGAAGGGAACTAGTTTCCTAAACCTAGCTCCTACTTAGCTAGAATCTATTCTTAGCCTCTATAGCTAGTTAAATACTCTACAAATAGAGTTCGTGATAAGGCTAGACTACGAGTCGTTCTTCTAGAGTTTATTTGTGGTTTTACCTCATTGTAAAGTAGGAGGCTATGATGATCTTATGTAACAGAGTCAATGTTGTAATTCTATAGACATGCCTTGGAACCGCATATGTTTCTGTTGTACCACTCTGAGCGATATAATACTAGTGGAACGGTGTTTCATTGGTGTTATATCAGACTTGCATACTACACCATGCAGTGGTATGTTGGGTCACCACAGAGATATACTCACCAGCAGAATCAGCACGGAACACGCGAATGGGTGAGGAATACTGAGTGCGGACCATGGCCGCAAAACGCTGATAAATAGAGAGCACCTCACTGCGAGAGCGCATGAAAAACACCCAGGTGTACCGTGAAAAATCATCAATGAATAAGATATAGTATCGATGGCCCCCTTTCGAAGCGAAGGGAGCCGGACCCCAAACATTTGAATGGACTAAATCGAACAGTCGCTGAGAGACAGACACACTAGTAGGATAGGGAAGCTGAATCTGTTTGCCTAACCTACAACCCTGACAGTGTAATGACCCATCTCCAGAGACAGACCCCAGAAGCCCACGATGAACCAAAGACGACAGGCGAGAGTCACAAAGGCGGCCAAGACGATGATGCCACTGCTGAAAAGAGCCGGTGACAGAGGCAACAACCGGAGGAGAACTGGCAGATGGAGTGGCAGCGGAAGGAACACGAAGCCAGTCTAACTCCCAAAGCCTCAGAGACTGACGGCTACGAGGGCCAGCTCCAACCGGGGCTCGTGTGCGACGATCCTGAACCGCACAAGACTCGGCATCAAGAATGACGCGACAACCGGAATCGGTGAGCTGACTAGCGAGAGAAAAGGTTCATCCGAAGGCGAGGAACATGAGAAACATCGGGGACGAGAGAAAGAGGGAGTAGAAAGGGTGCCTCTACTAGACACAGGAATAGAGGTACCATCAGCCGTGACAACACGGACAGGAGAAATAAGAGACCGAAGAGCAGACAGAATATAAGACTCAGAGGTCATATGAAAGGAAGCTCCAGAATCCAGATACCACGGGGACGTACTGACCGTGTAGAAAGTAGTGGTCGCGCGAGTGCGCGAAGAGCCGATCCACGGAACTAGCAGCGCCCGGCGAGGAAGAGTCCGTAGTAGCGAGCGGACCACGAAGACCCCCGAGAATGTCCCGATCGGAGAGTGCAACCGCAGAAGATCCCGAAGAGCCAGCCTGCCGACGATCCTAGAACTGGCCGACGTAAGCCGGGATCCCGCGTCCAGCAGGTGGAGAAAGTGTGGCCAACCTTGCCACGGTAGGTGCAATGAGGACGAGGGCGGAGACTCGGACCGCGAGGCTGCTGACGTAAGCTGGAATCCCAAGCATCAAGCGAGCGGTGAAGCTGCGCTATCTCATGCACGAGAGAGGGCGCGACTAGAGAGGTCGACGTACAATCAGGTGCCGACGAGGAGCTATCACCCACACGCACAGAGGCCACCAAAGGGGGCGACGGAGAGCAACACGCCGATGAAGACAGAGTCGGCAAAGCGCGGTCATAACCACGTGAAGAGGCCGCGAAAGTCGATGTAGAGCGGCAAGCCGACGTATACGGAGTCGATGAAGCGCGGCCATAACCGCGGGAAGAGGCCGCAAAAGTCGATGTAGAGCGGCAGGCCGACGTAGACGAAGTCGGTGAAGCGCGGGCAGAGGCCGCAAACGGCGACGAAGAATGGCTAGCCGTCATACACGGAGGCAGCGAACAAATACCAAATACCGAAGGGAGGCCCAAAGATAAGGCGGGATCAGCGGAAGAAGACATCGGATAACAACAGCCGACGATAGTTTTTTTTTTGGATTTTTTTTTGATTTTTTTTTACCTCAGATTGAAATCAACTGAGAGACCGGAATAGGCCCAATCGGGAGCGAAGCTGGCGGCCCAGATCGGGGAGGCCTGGCGGCGAGAAGAGCAGGCGGGCAGGCGGCCCAAACTGGCGACACAGCGAAGCGGAGAGCAGACGGGCAGGCGTCGGGGTGGCCACGCGCAGGGGCAGACGGCGTCGGGGCGGCCACGCGGATCGAGCAGACGCCAGGCAGAGCGGGCCGATCAGAGAGCAGAGCGGAGGAGAAGCCAGGCAGAGCGGGAGCAGGCGGACCGGGGCCGCACGAGCGGGCGGACGCGCGCCTGGAACAGAGAGATCCCAAGCGGAATCGGGCGGGCAAGCGGAATCGGCGAGCGGGCGGACGAAGGCGCGCTTGGAGGAGAGATCCCGAGCGGAATCGGCGAGCGGGCGGATCCAATCCGGCCTCCCGAGCGGAATCGGCGAGCGGGACGGAGAGCAGGCGGCGTCGGTTCGGCCTCCCGTGCTGAATCGGAGAGCAGGCAGGGAGGAATTGAGCGCCACGCGCAGGAGGAATCGGCCGGGCGGAATCGGCCGGGATAGGAGATCAGAGGAGCAGAGGAATCGGGCGACGGGAGATCGAGCAGAGGAGCGGAGCAGTAGATCGGAAGCAGTCGATCGGAAAGAGGGACGGACGGGCGACGGAACAAGCAACGTCGGACGGGGAATTTAGAGGATCAATTTTTGCTCTGATACCATGTTGGGCAATATGCTTGTCAGGGGGCCAAAGGCCACAATATATAGTACATGTACATGTGCACATATGCAGAAAACCCCCTAACATATGGGGAAACTACAATAGATAGATATATATACATCTAACAAATAAAAGGTGAGTCATCCATTAATAAAGTAGCACATTCTTATAGCCAACTATTATACTTGTTGACTACACATTAGCTATAGATGACATAGCATCTTACTTATAGCCAACAATTGACTATGCTATTGGAATTGCTCTCAGAGTCAAGGACATTCGAGACCGCTGAGAAGAGTTTACTTATCATTCTATCTGAAAAGGAGAGCTTCAATTCATTAGCGTCGGGTCGCTAATCTGGCGGCGCTAGAGATTTCCTAAACATGATTCCCGCGCTCACTGGAACACAAAGGAAGAGTAGAGTCAGAACACGATGACGTGAGCATGAGCATGAGCACGAAGCTACGTGGGTGGAAGGAAGTATGTACATGTGTCTCCTTTTCAGACCAAATTCAAAATAATGTAATTTCTCTGATTCATATTACTTGTCACTAGAATAAATGTATTTAGAATTAGATACATCTATATTTAGTGATAAATAATATGGATTGGAGCGAGTAGATTAACGAATAATGATAAGTTCAGAACCAAAAGTCTGAAGCAAACTCCAAACTTCCGACCTGTCTATAACTTAAAGGTATTGGTTTCAGGCCTAAAAAAATTCCCTTTTGCATGAGCACGCACTTATACCGTGCCCGTGGGCCGTCCAACTGGCAGCAAGCTCTGGGTGCATTCTTAGGGCATCTCCAACGCGGTGACCCATTCCGCGCCCGCGCGTCTGGATGGATCCGATCAGACAAATCCGCGGCCCAACACGGCCACGCATCGCAAATGCGGATGGCCGCGGGTGTCCGGTGTAAGATCAGGTAGATTTAGGTCTACTCGGATAACCGAGTTTGGTTTATTTCATGTGTATATATAGGAGGCTTACATCAGGTATTTGATACAGACTCTATGTCCTATACAACTTGCACAACACGTTTGTTTAACACCCTCCCTTAATCACAACTTACTAAGTTAAGATTATGTCTAAACTCTAAAATGTTTCTAACTGGGAGTGGCTTTGTGAAGCCATCTGCAACCTGATCTTTGGAAGGAACAAATCTGACTTCTAGCTCCTTCTTCAACACTCGTTCTCGAACAAAGTGAAAATCTATCTCAATATGCTTGGCTCTGGCGTGGAACGCTGGATTTGCAGACAGATATGTGTAGGGGTGGACTTGAAGCTCGAGGCCCGAGGCTCGGCTTGGGCTCGATGAGGCTTGGCTCAGGCTCGACTTGGCTCGAAGAGCGGGCAAGCCAAGCCTAAACCTTGGAATCAAGGCTCGAGGCTTGACAAGCCCGCTCGATGAAGCTTGCAAGCCGGCTCGAAGGCTCAATGTAATTAAAAAATTCGCCATGACCTATGCTAAAAATGTTAATATGATAATCATCAAATACATCTTCCTCGGACATGGCATCATTCTTGTCAAAAGAATTTTCTTCCTCATCGAACTCATGCAGTGGCTGCACATAGAGTAGTCACAATCAACAATGGAAGAGCCTGTGGCTGTTTCAAATTACAACAATAAGCTACAGTTACACAATATTATACAACTACATAACAGATCCTACGTGAACATACGGTTCAATCACAGGACCAATTGCTACTACAACTATCAATCTAAAGGAGAAGAAAGTAAAAGAGAAAATAAATAACAGTACTAGTACATTTACATTACATTAAGAAAAGCTTACCTTCGTCCGTCGGTGGTGGGCTGCTGGTGGAGGGCCGGTGGGCGGAGAGCCAACAGGCGGTAGGAGACTACGAGGGCCGGCGAGCGGAAGGCCGGCGGGCGGAAGGCCGACGGGCGGCACCCTCCACCGCCGCTGCTAACCCTAGGCGCGCGTCCTAGGCGAGGTCAGGGGAAGGCAGTCGTGGTCGGGGTTGGAGGGATCCATTGGAGGAGAGGAGGATAAGGGGCGGCAGCGGCCGGCGTTGGTGGTGGAGGCCGGCAAGGGTAGAGGCCGGCGTTGCCACCGCTCTCCAACCCTCGGCTCAACGCGAGCAGAGACCAGGTTGTGCGAGAGAAAGAACAGAGAAAGAAAAAGTCGCGTGGAGCAGAGGAAGATTTCCACGGTGGGGTATTTTGGTGGCTAGCTCGTGAGCCCTTCGAGCCGAGCCTCGAGCCCACCGAGCCAAGCCTCGAGCCCACTTTTCACCCTTTTATTTGCACCAAGCCAAGCCTTGGCTCGGCTCGAAATCCCTCGAGCCGGCTCGGCTCGGCTCGATTCCACCCCTAGATATGTGGTACCTAGATTGTCACACCACAATACTGGTATCTGTCGAAGCTTCACTCCCAATTCCTTGAGAAGAGATCGTACCCATATCATTTCTGCAGTTGCATTGGCCACTGACTTGTACTCAGCTTCTATACTTGATCTAGAGACAGTAGCCCGTTTCTTTGCACTCCAAGAAATCAGATTAGGGCCATAGAAAACTGCAAAACCTCCAGAGGAACGGCGGTCATCAATACAACCGGCCCAGTCAGCATCAGAAAAAGCACTAACAAGTGTGGATGAAGACCTCATAAAAGTAAGTCCAACGCGCAGGGTACTTTTAACATATCTCAGAATTCTCTTTGCAGCAGTCCAATGAACAGTAGTAGGTGCATGAAGATACTGACAAACTTTATTTACTGCATAAGAAATATCTGGCCTTGTAAGAGTTAAGTACTGCAGAGCACCTACCATACTCCTGTAATTTGTAATGTCTTCAGGACCAAGCAAGCTACCTTCATGTGCAGTTATTTTTTCTGATGAAGATAAGGGTGTAGGACAACCAGTGCAGTCCTTCATACCAACCCGGGCTAAAATATCCTGAGCATACTTGGCTTGATTCAAGACTATACCATTATCAACTTTGTGCACTTCCATACCCAAGAAGTAATGAAGATCACCCAGATCCTTTAATGCAAATCCTTGCTTAAATCTCGAAGAAGAGCATCTGTTGCTTGCTGAGAGGAACTAGCCACAATGATATTATCAACATAAATAAGCATGAAAATAGTGACCCCAGACTTGCGGTATATGAACAAGGAAGTGTCAGACTTAGATGATTGAAAACCAAGTGATACCAACTTTGAACTCAACCTGGAGTACCACGCACGTGGAGCTTGTTTCAGTCCATATAGTGCTTTGTCCAGTTTGCAGACATAGTTTGTTTTCCCACTGTCTTCATAACCAGGTGGCTGTCGCATGTAAATTTCCTCTTCCGGAACACCATGAAGAAACGCATTCTTGACATCAAGTTGTCGCAAAGTCCAACCCCTAGACACTGAGATTGCTAGAACAAGTCTGACAGTTGCTATTTGACGACTGGGCTGAAAGTGTCCTCATAATCAATGCCATAGCGCTGTTTAAAACCTTTGGCAACCAGTCTTGCTTTGTATCTGTCAATGGAGCCATCAGCCTTACGCTTGACTTTGTATATCCATCGGCAGTCAACCACATTCTTGGCAGTGTGAGACGGAACCAAATGCCATGTCTGATTCTTCATCAAGGCCGAGTATTCTTCATCCATGGCCGTATGCCATTTGGGATCACTCAGGGCTTGCTGCAAGGTGGTCGGCTCATCAGTGACCACGGACATACCCCACCGAACTATACCGTCACGATATTCTTTGGGTCGTTTGATGCCGCGAGACGCACGTGTAACAGGTCGACGTGCTGCAGATTGGCGCACAGGAGATGCCGGCGCAGAAGATCCGTCTGAGCTGGCAGGAGCTGTCGGAGCAGAGGGAGCACGCGAATCAGCCGAGCTGGTCCCGCCGCTGGTCCCGCCACTGGCCGCAGGAGATCCGGTGGCCCCCTGTGTGTCTGAAGATGTGGATGAGGCGCCCGCGCGCGCGTGTCCGGGCGCAGAGGATCTGGCGCCCTGGCCGACAGGCGAGGCGGGAGAGGGAGACCGCACAGAGACCGAGGGAGGGAATCTCGGCGTCGACTGGCCAGGCGCGGGGGACCGGACCAGGTGCTGCGGCGAGTCAGGCGCGTGATCCGACACAGATTGCGTCAGGAAATCCTCTTCGGGATCGCTGTTGTTGGCATTTTGTGACAAAATTTCAGGAGAGGCTGGCGGGTGATTGGTGGCACCGTTTGACCCCAAATTTTCAGTACCTGTCCATGGTGAAACCTGCACAACAAGAGGAGCACTAGGGAGACCATTAGTAGTAGGCACATTAGTCACATGTGAATCATCAAAAGTGGCATCCCTGAAATCAGAATTTAGAAGAGATGAGTGACGAGGGATCACCTCGCCAATGCCTACGTATTGTAGACTTGGGTTTCGGGAGAGAGCGACGATGGAGATCCCGGGAGCGAGATTAGGCACACGATGTACCCAGCTTCGGGTCTCCTCGGTGGAGGATCCCTACGTGCTGCTAGCAATACAGTATATGGTCATATGTTTTACAGGGTGCCGCCATAGGCGGAGCTATGTTGTCTATATTCTGTCTATTTGTTGGCCTCTCCCTATCAGGTACCCTGGCTAGCTTTATATATGCAACCAGCCTAGGGTTTTACAAGAGTCCTAGTCGACTACTTCTTCGGGTTGCCTTGTTGGGCCTTCTCCATATTGGACCGAGCCAAGCCAGGTATACTAACAATGGGTACCTGAAGGGTATACCCATGTCAGTAGCCCCCGAGTGTCTAGGGAAGTCGAAGACTTGCGTAGAGACTCCAAGCATAATCATCTCCGAAGTCGAAGAAATACTAGGCGAGGTCCATGTCGTAGATCATGTGTAGAATAGATGATGTCGATGATTCTCGAAATTATTTTTCTATCAGGTGCGCGGCAGCGCTCCCGATGGGAGTAGCCCCCGAGTCTATGGACAAGTGCTTGCATTTGGGCATAGACTCAAGTTGTACTACTCGATGAAGAACTTGACTATTTCTGGGCGCCGCCCCTCTTTTTATCGACTCCTGTTCGAAGACTTAATAAAATCCAACGCTCCTGATGGGAGTAGGCTCCACTCGACTCGCAGAGTCGAGTTGAGTCTACAAACCTTTATATATTTACCTGCAAGACAAAAACACGAAAACTCGGGTCGAGTAAACTATTTTGCTATCTTGTCTTATTTTGATATACATTTTTCTTCATGAAGCCGAAGCTTTGGGTAAACAACTTTGCTATATTTATTTGAGTTGCAGAATAGGATGAAATCGGATGAAATCTCCAGACTTCATTTCTTTGTTTTTCATATATTTCGAGTGCACGGAAACACTATATTTTTCTCGGCTTCTATATTGCACAAGGATATTGGTAAATAGGGCTGGTTCATCCGAAAGCTCGGGTACCAGTTAATGCACTTGCGGCAATCCGTATAAACCTACTTCAAACTCGCGTCCCCGGACACGAATTCGGGATACTAGCGTAATTCGACACGTGCCGCTTAAGGTCTTACCAGATGCCGAATTCCAGTCATGTTTTATCGAGTACCTAACGCGTGTGTTAGGATTTTTCTTTGTATCTGTCTATACGGAAAAATGTAGCAAAGCACCGTCAGAAGAGGTGCCACGCCGCACAGGATGGATCCTGGGGACTTACTTTCGCAAAGTATTGCGGCATTCAGAGATTAATTCGCGACTGAGGCGCTCTGAGAATATTTTGTCGAGTGCCTTATTTCGGCTAATGGAATGCTCTATTTCTTCGGGTTGAACCGTTTTTTCGGGTTGCTATCTTTTGTCGAATAGGATCTTGAAGCTCCTTCTGTATTGACTTGCTATATTGATTTCATTTCTTCGCGTGCGCGACCAGCCCTCCCGATGGGAGTAGCCCCCGAGGCTACAGCCGAGTGTTGGCACTTGGGTGTAGGCTCAACTTACTTTATCTGCTTCCTTGAAGTATGTTTTTTATCGAATATGATGAGTATATGGATTCGAAATATCCCCTTTTTTTAGTTCCTCCTTGAAGAAAATTTCGTCGGGTTCCTCCCTGAAGAAGATTTCTTCGGGTTCTCACTTGAAGAAAATTTCGTCGGGTTCCTCCCTGAAGAATATTTCTTCGGGTTCTCTCCTGAAGACAATTTCGTGGGGTCCTCTCTGAAGAAGATTTCGTCGGGTTCCTCCTTGAAGAAATTTTTGCAGGCACAGTTCTTCTTTTGTCAACCTGAGATGTATATAGAAGAAGTATGGCGCAGCCCCCGAGTGTCGGGTACGGCGAAAGTAAATGATAATCAACTTTATGTAAAACAAAGGAACACTTAGCTTTGGGGGATGACGGAGTCGATGCGATGAAGTCTTCGAGTGCCGAGAAGAAGTCGAGCTGAAGTAGAAACCACCAAAGTGAAAGTAGATGCCGCCAAATTGTTGATGAAGAAATAGCCGAGCCCCCGAGCCCTGCTGGGGTGATATCATGATTGTTGCTTATGCGCCGTTTCACAGTTGTGACCCGCGGCGAAATCGTTGTCGAGCCCCCGAGTTTTAACCGTGACATCGAAATAAGTTGACAGAATCACGGCATCATAGAAGGTAAAGCCATTTAGGAAGAAACCATTGTCAATAATATAATATAAATCCACTGAAAATTTACGCCATTGGAGATGAAATCGTTTGAAGATTAAACCATTGAAAATTACTTCATTAAAGATGAAGCACTGAAGATGAATTCGAGATGAAGTATTTGAGATCAGTCCACATTGGAGATTACGCCATTAAATATGAAGCATATGAATCCACCGATATCATAGAGGATGAATCCATTGATCCGAAGAAAATAAATCCAGTAATAACCGTAGAAGATGAATCCATTGACCCGGAAACGCATCGGGTAGTATTGTATGAATAAACCAGTAATATCCATATAGATGAATCCGAATAAATTTACTGACCCGAAGAAATAAATCCAGTAATAATCATCGATTATAAATCCACTGTCGCGGAAATCTTCCCGGTAGTATCATATTAGAGGAAACCAATGATAACCCGAAGAAAACCAATCCAGTAAGCCGAAGAAAATAAATCCACTGAGCCGGAGAAGATAATTCCACTGCGCCGGAGAAGATAATTCCACTGAGCCGGAGAAGATATATTTCGGACAAGATAATTCCACTAAGCCGAAGAAGATAAATCCACGAACCAAAGAAAATAAATGCACTGGTGTATTTGCGGTAACAATATAATGGCGCAGCCCCGGATGTCGGGTGAATTTTCTGTAATGATGCAATGTTGCAGCCCCCGAGTATTCGGGTATGGCGAAAGTAAATAATAATTGACTCTCGGAAGAGGACCACTTAGCTTTTTTATCGGCTGCGACGGAGGCGACGTGGAAGCAGGTCATGTGGCGGACACAGTCGATGAAGTCACGCGGCGCATGGCCGAAAGTAGTCAATGAAGAGGACGTAGTCGAGGTGGCGGATCCGCGAGGTGGCGGATCTGCAAAGATAGTCCCCGAGTGTGTCGAAGCCGTGATGTTGAATACGTGATGCCGAATAGGGTCGTCGAAGCAAAGTAGTCGAAGCTTATTCCGGTATGCAGTTATATTGAAGTACGAAAAATCTTGTGCGCAAATAATAGCACGACCAAAAAATATTTAGCCGAATATATAGTGTCGTGAGCCCCCATAATCCTCGCCTTGTTTTGGCAGCCATAAATTTTTCCAGGTGATGCGTACGTTGCAAAAAGACAGCAAAGGATTAGATCTTGTCAGTAAACTAATATTTAACCGATCAAAGGGAAAAAAATCCCATGAAGTAATCAACTTAGCGTTAGCGTACTATCCTTGCAGAAGACAAGGTCTTCCACGAAGTTATCAATTGACCGGTCCTTTCTTTGCTTGGTAGATTAGCCGCGATGGAGAAAACTTCGTGGCGGCCGCGTCTCACGTGAGTAAGCCGACGAAGCGACTCGCTAGTCTTGAATTACTGATTTCGAGAGTTGCTCATCCAGCTCACCAGATATGTTGATGGAATTCAGCTCCGCGGATGAACTAGTCAGATGGATCTGCCGGAAAAATCCTGCCGGTCGGCCGATGAAGAAGTTGATGATGAACTAGGATGCGATCTGAACATTGTTGATGATGAACTCGAGGGATCCCCCGGATAACGAAATCCATCCGTCGCGATCCCTACGGTCGACGCCAATTGACGATGGATCACCTCGCCAATGCCTACGTATTGTAGACTTGGATTTCGGGAGAGAGCGACGATAGAGATTCCGGGAGCGAGACTAGACACACGACGTACCCAGCTTCGGGTCCCCTCGGTGGAGGATCCCTACGTGCTGCTAGCAATCCAGTATATGATCATATGTTTTACAGGGTGCCGCCATAGGCGGAGCTATGTTGTCTATATTCTGTCTATCTGTTGGCCTCTCCCTATCGGGTACCCTGGCTAGCTTTATATATGCAACCAGCCTAGGGTTTTACAAGAGTCCTAGTCGACTACTTCTTCGGGTTATCTTGTTGGGCCTTCTTCATATTGGGCCGAGCCAAGCCAGGTATACTAACAATGGGTACCCGAAGGGTATACCCATGTCAATGAGTCAAGGAGCAATATTTCTTGTCTAAGGCGAGCACCAGCATTCGGATGAACATTTTGGAACGGGAAAACAGCCTCATCAAAGACAGCATCACGAGAGATATACACACGTCTAGAGGATACTTCTAGGCACTTAACACCCTTATGTTTGGGGCTATACCCCAAGAAGACACATTGAGTGGAACGGAAAGCAAGTTTACGCTTGTTCTAAGGACACAGATTTGGCCAACATGCACAGCCAAACACACGTAAAGATTTATAGTCTGGTTTAGTGGCTAGAAGACGATGGACAGGTGTCTCATTATTGATAGTTTGACTGGGAAGCATGTTGATGAGGTATGTTGCAGTTAGGAAAGCCTCATCCCAGAATTTGAGAGGCATGTGAGCAGTAGTAAGAAGAGCAAGCCTTACTTCAACAATGTGTTTATGTTTTCTTTCTGTAGAGCCATTTTGCTGTTGTGCATGAGGGCAAGAGACATGATGAGAGATCCCTTGTAACTGAAAAAGAGAGTTTAAATTTTCATATTCACCCCCAGTTAGACTGAACTGTTAGGATTTTTCGATCAAGTTTCCTTTCAACTAGTTTCTGAAAGTTGACAAAAGCAGCAAAGGCATCAGATTTGCGTTTAAGTAAATAGATCCAGGTGAACTTGCTGTAATCATCAATAAAACTAATATAATATTCATGACTACCAACAGAGGTGGGAGCAGGACCCCATACATCAGAAAAGACTAATTGTAGAGGTGCAGAAGACACACTAGTGGACACTGGATAAGGTAACTGATAACTCTTTGCTTTCTGACATGAGTCACAAATCGATTCAATGTGAGAATCCCTGACAAAAGGGAGCTTATTCATCCTAATAATGAACCTAACAGTAGTAAAGGAGGGATGACCTAGGCAACTATGCCACTTGTTGTAGGATAACGTTGCATAGAAAACAAAAAATTTCCTACCGCGAACACGCAATCCAAGCCAAGATGCAATCTAGAAGACGGTAGCAACGAGGGGGTATCGAGTCTCACCCTTGAAGAGATTCCAAAGCCTACAAGATGAGGCTCTTGTTGCTGCGGTAGACGTTCACTTGCCGCTTGCAAAAGCGCGTAGAAGATCTTGATCACGATCGGTTCCGGCGCCACGAACGGGCAGCACCTCCGTACTCGGTCACACGTTCGGTTGTTGATGAAGACGACGTCCACCTCCCGTTCCAGCGGGCAGCGGAAGTAGTAGCTCCTCTTGAATCCGACAGCACGACGGCGTGGTGTCGGTGGCGGTGGAGAACTCCGGCGGAGCTTCGCTAAAGCACGCGGGAGCTATGGAGGAGAAGGGGCGGCTAGGGTTTGGGATGGGGTGGCCGGCCTCAAGGGGGTGCGGCCAACTTGTGGCTTTGGTGTGGCCGGCCCCTCCCCTATGCCCCTCATTATATAGGTGGATCCCCAAGAGTTGGTCTCCAAGTCTTCGAATAAGACCCGAACCAAAAACCTTCCATAGAGAGGGGGAAACCTAGCCTAGCTAGGACTCCCACCAAGGTGGGAGTTCCACCTCCCATATGGGGGGTTGGCCGGCCCCCTAAGGGGGAGTCCACTTGGGACTCCTCCCCCACTAGGGTTGGCTGGCCATGGAGGTGGAGTCCCATGTGGACTCCACCTTCCTAGGTGGTTTCTTCCGGACTTTTCTAGAACCTTCTAGAACCTTCCATAGAACCTTCCGCGACATTTTATTCACATAAAATGACATCCTATATATGAATCTTATTCTCCGGACCATTCCGGAACTCCTCGTGATGTCCGGGATCTCATCCGAGACTCCGAACAAATATTCGAACTCCATTCCATATTCAAATACTACCATTTCAACATCCAACTTTAAGTGTGTCACCCTACGGTTCGTGAACTATGTGGACATGGTTGAGTACTCACTCCGACCAATAACCAATAGCGGGATCTGGAGATCCATAATGGCTCCCACATATTCAACGATGACTTTAGTGATCGAATGAACCATTCACATACAATACCAATTCCCTTTGTCTCGCGATATTTTACTTGTCCGAGGTTTGTTCTTCGGTATCACTCTATACCTTGTTCAACCTCGTCTCCTGACAAGTACTCTTTACTCGTACCGTGGTATGTGGTCTCTTATGAACTTATTCATATGCTTGCAAGACATTAGACGACATTCCACCGAGAGGGCCCGAGTATATCTATCCGTCATCGGGATGGACAAATCCCACTGTTGATCCATATGCCTCAACTCATACTTTCCGGATACTTAATCCCACCTTTATAGCCACCCATTTACGCAGTGGTGTTTGATGTAATCAAAGTACCTTTCCGGTATAAATGATTTATATGATCTCATGGTCATAAGGACTAGGTAATTATGTGTCGAAAGCTTATAGCAAATAACTTAATGACGAGATCTTATGCTACGCTTAATTGGGTGTGTCCATTACATCATTCATACAATGATATAACCTTGTTATTAATAACATCCAATGTTCATGATTATGAAACTAATCATCCATTAATCAACAAGCTAGTTAAGAGGCATACTAGGGACTCTTTGTTGTTTACATATCACACATGTATCAATGTTTCGGTTAATACAATTATAGCATGGTATATAAACATTTATCATAAACATAAAGATATATAATAACCACTTTTATTATTGCCTCTTGGGCATATCTCCAACGAGTCTCCCACTTGCACTAGAGTCAATAATCTAGATTACATTGTAAGGAACCTAACACCCATGGCATTCCGGTGTTGGTCATGTTTTGCCCTAGGGAGAGCTTTAGTCAACGGATCTGCTACATTCGGATCGGTGTGTACTTTGCAAATCTTTACTTCTCCATCTTCGATGTACTCGCGAATCGAGTGGTAACGCGGCTTGATATGCTTCGACCTCTTGTGTGACCTTGGTTCTTGTGCATTGGCGATGGCACCCATGTTGTCACGAGTATATGACTAGTGGGTCCAATGCACTAGGAACCACACCGAGATCTACAATGAACCTCTTCATCCATACCGCTTCTGATGAAGCCTCCGAAGCCGCTATGTACTCCGATTCCGTTGAAGACTTCGCCACCGTGCATCGCTTCGAGCTTGCCCGACTTACTTGCAGCACCATTCAATATAAACACGTACCCGGACCGTGACTTAGAGTCATCGGGATCGGTGTTCCAACTTGCATCGGTGTAACTTGTTACAACGAGCTCTTGGTCACCTCCATAACAAAGAAACATATCCTTAGTTCTTTTTAAGTACTTCGGGATATTCTTGACCGCTGTCTAGTGTTCCATTCCTGGATCACTTTGATATCTCGCTAGTCAAACTAACAGCATGCGCTATATCCGGTCTTGTACATAGCATGGCATACATAATAGAGCCTACTCCCGAAGCATAGGGGATCTGATTCATCCTTTCTCTTTCTTCTGCCGTAGCCGGTCCTTGAGTCTTACTCAAGACCTTGCCTGGTAACATAGGTAAAAACCCTTTCTTACTTTCGTCCATTCTAAACTTCTTTAGAATCTTGTCCAGGTATGTACTCTGCGATAGCCCTATTAGGCGTCTTGATCTATCTCTATAAATCTTGATGCCTAATATATACGACGCTTCACCAAGGTCTTTCATTGAAAAACTATTATTCAAATAACCTTTTACACCGCTTAATAGTTCTATATCATTCCCAATCAATAATATGTCATCTACATATAATATCGGGAATGCTACGGAGCTCCCACTCACTTTCTTGTAAATACGAGGCCTCTCCATGACACTCGTATAAACCCGAAGTCTTTGATCACCTTATCAAAACGTCGGTTCCAACTTCTTGATGCTTGCTTCGAGTCCATAGATTGAACGCTGAAGTTTGCATACTTTGTCGGCATTTTTAGGATCGACAAAACCTTTGGGTTGTACCATATACAACTCTTCCTCAATGTCTCCATTAAGGAACGCCGTTTTGACATCCATCCGCCAAATCTCATAATCGAAAAATGCAGCTATTGCTAACAAAATCCTCACAGATTTTAGCTTCGCTACGGGTGAGAAAGTCTCATCGTAGTCAACTCCTTGAATTTGTCGGAAACCCTTTGTGACAAGTCGAGCTTTATAGACGAGTAATATTACCATCAGCATCTGTTTTTCTCTTGAAGATCCATTTATTCTCGACAGCCTTTCGGCTATCGGGTAAGTCTACCAAAGTCCATACTTTGTTATCATACATGGATCCCATTTCGGATTTCATGGCTTCTTGCCATTTGTTGGAATCTGGGCTCATCATCGCTTCTTCATACGTCGCGGGGTCCTCATCATTGTTATCCACAATCATGACATTTAGACAAGGATCATACCAATCGGGAGTGGCACGTTCCCTTGTCGATCCGCGAGGTTCGATAGTTTCCTCGTTTGAAGTTTCATGATCATTATCATTAGCTTCCTCTCGTTGCCGGTGTAGGCGGTACAGGTACAACTTCCGATCTTGCGCTACTCTGATCAACGAGTATAGATTCATTAATCTCATCGAGTTCTACTTTTCTTCCAGTCACCTCTTTAGTGAGAAATTCTTTCTCAAGAAAGGTTCCGTTCTTAGCAACAAAGATTTTGCCTTCGGATCCGTGATAGAAAGTGTACCCTATAGTTTCCTTAGGGTATCCTATGAAGACGCATTTCTCCGCTTTGGGTTCTAGCTTGTCCGGTTGTAACTTTTTTACATAGGCTTCGCAACCCCAAACTTTAAGGAACGACAGCTTAGGTTTCTTATTAAACCATAATTCATACGGTGTCGTTTCTACGGATTTTGATGGTGCTCTATTTAAAGTGAATGCGGTTGTCTCTAATGCATAACTCCAAAATGATAACGGCAAATCGGTAAGAGACATCATAGAACGAACCATATCTAAGAGAGTTCGATTACGACGTTCGGACACACCGTTTCATTGTGGTGTTCCCGGCGGTGTCAATTGTGAAAGTATTCCGCATTTCTTTAAATGCATGCCAAACTCATAACTCGGATATTCACCTCCGCGATCGGATCGTAGAAATTTAATCTTCTTGTTACGTTGATTTTCTACTTCACTTTGGAATTCCTTAAACTTCTCAAAAGTTTCGGATTTATGTTTCATGAAATAGATATACCCATATCTACTCAGATCATCTGTGAAGGTTAGAACATAACGATAACTGATACGTCTCCGACGTATCGATAATTTCTTATGTTCTATGCCATATTATTGATGATACCTACATGTTTTATGCACACTTTATGTCATATTCGTGCATTTTCTGGAACTAACCTATTAACAAGATGCCGAAGTGCCGGTTCCGTTTTCTGCTGTTTTTGGTTTCCGAAATCCTAGTAACGAAATATTCTCGGAATCGGACGAAATCAAGACCCAGGTTCCTATTTTCACCGGAAGCATCCAGAACACCCGGGAAGGACCAGAGGGGGGGCACTGGGCCCCCAGACCATAGGCCGGCGCGGCCAAGGGGGGGCCCGCGCCGCCCTATGGTGTGGGCCCCTCGTATGGCCCCCGACTCTGCCCTTCCGCCTACTTAAAGCCTCCGTCGCGAAACCCCTGATGGGAAGAACCACGATACGGAAAACCTTCCAGAGCCGCCGCCATCGCGAAGCCAAGATCTGGGGGACAGGAGTCTCTGTTCCGGCACCCTGCCGGAGCGGGGAAGTGCCCCCGGAAGGCTTCTCCATCGACACCGCTGCCATCTCCACCGCCATCTTCATCACCGCTGCTGCTCCCATGAGGAGGGAGTAGTTCTCCATCGAGGCTCGGGGCTGTACCGGTAGCTATGTGGTTCATCTCTCTCCTATGTGCTTCAATACAATAATCTCATGAGCTGCCTTACATGATTGAGATTCATATGATGATGCTTGTAATCTAGATGTCATTATGCTAGTCAAGTGAGTTTTACTTATGTGATCTCCGGAGACTCCTTGTCCCACGTGTGTAAAGGTGACAAGTGTGTGCACCGTGTGGGTCTCTTAGGCTATATTTCACGAATACTTATTCACCTGTTGAATGGCATAGTGAGGTGCTTATTTATATCTCTTTATGATTGCAATGTGTTTGTATCACAATTTATCTATGTGCTACTCTAGCAAAGTTATTAAAGTAGTTCTATTCCTCCCGCACGTGTGTAAAGGTGACGAGTGTGTGCACCGTGTTAGTACTTGGTTTATGCTATGATCATGATCTCTTGTAGATTGCGAAGTTAACTATTGCTATGATAATATTGATGTGATCTATTCCTCCTACATATGCATGAAGGTGACAGTGTGCATGCTATGCTAGTACTTGGTTTAGTCTTTTGATCTATCTTACACTAAAGGTTACTAAAATATGAGCATTATTGTGGAGCTTGTTAACTCCGGCATTGAGGGTTCGTGTAATCCTACGCAATGTGTTCATCATCCAACAAAAGTGTAGAGTATGCATTTATCTATTCTGTTATGTGATCAATGTTGAGAGTGTCCACTAGTGAAAGTGTAATCCCTAGGCCTTGTTCCTAAATACTGCTATTGCTGCTTGTTTACTCGTTTCTATCGCGTTACTACTGCTGCGTTACTACTGCTTGTTTACTGTTCTGGGCAAAGCACTTTTCTGGTGCCGTTGCCACTACTTATTCATACCACCTGTATTTCACTATCTCTTCGCCGAACTAGTGCACCTATTAGGTGTGTTGGGGACACAAGAGACTTCTTGCTTTGTGGTTGCAGGGTTGCATGAGAGGGATATCTTTGACCTCTTCCTCCCCGAGTTTGATAAACCTTGGGTGATCCACTTAAGGGAAAACTTGCTGCTGTTCTACAAACCTCTCGCTCTTGGAGGCCCAACACTGTCTACAGGAAAGGAGGGGAACGTAGACATCAAGCTATTTTCCGGCGCGCGTTGCCGGGGAGGAAAGGTAAAAGGCTCTCATACACCGGTCCCGGGTAAAGTATTTTTCACGGCGCCGTTGTGTGTGTGCTCAAAGCTATTTCCTTTAGATCCTGCAATTGCATCTTTTTGTTTCTTGTTTACACTAGTTTGGCATAATGGACAACAATGAGCTTCTTATTCTATTTCCTGATTTAAAACATGGATTGTTTGATGCGAAAATTAAAAAACCTATGGAATCTTATTTGCATGCTTGGTAGTAATATTAGTATGAACGCTTTGAACACCATTGTTGATAATAATGTAGAAAGTTCTAAGCTTGGGGAAGCTGGTTTTCATGATCTTTTTAGTCCCCCAAGCATTGAGGAGAAAATTTTCTTTGATGATACTTTGCCTCCTATTTATGATGATTATAATAGTGATCTTTTGGTACAACCTACTATGTAGAGTAAATTTTATTGTGATTATACTATGCCTCCTACACTTGATGAGAATAATAATGATAGCTACTTTGTTGAATTTGCTCCCGCTATTACTAATAAAATTGATTATGCTTATGTGGAGAGTAATAATTTTATGCATGAGACTCATGATAAGAATGCTTTATGTGATAGTTATATTGTTGAGTTTGCTCATGATGCTACTGAAAGTTATTATGAGAGAGGAAAATATGGTTGTAGAAATTTTCATGTTACTAAAACACCTCTCTATGTGCTGAAATTTTTGAAGCTACACTTGTTTTATCTTCCTATGCTTGTTACTTTGCTCTTCATGAACTTGTTTATTTACAAGATTCCTATGCATAGGAAGCATGTTAGACTTAAATGTGTTTTGAATTTGCCTCTTGATGCTCTCTTTTGCTTCAAATACTATTTCTTGCGAGTGCATCATTAAAACTGCCGAGCCCATCTTAACGGCTATAAAGAAAGAACTTCTTGGGAGATAACCCATGTGTTATTTTGCTACAGTACTTTGTTTTATATTTGTGTCTTGGAAGTTGTTTACTACTGTAGCAACCTCTCCTTATCTTAGTTTTATGTTTTGTTGTGCCAAGTAAAGTCTTTGATAGTAAAGTAAGTACTAGATTTGGATTACTGCGCAGTTCCGGATTTCTTTGCTTGTCACGAATCTGGGTCTATCTCCCTGTAGGTAGCTCAGAAAATTAAGCCAATTTACGAGCATGATCCTCAGATATGTACGCAACTTTCATTCAATTTGAGCATTTTCGTTTGAGCAAGTCTGGTGGCCTAATAAAATCCATCTTTACGGATCTGTTCTGTTTTGACAGATTCTGCCTTTTATTTCGCATTGCCTCTTTTGCTATGTTGGATGAATTTCTTTGATCCATTAATGTCCAGTAGCTTTATGCAATGTCCAGAAGTGTTAAGAATGATTGTGTCACCTCTGAACATGCGAATTTTTATTATGCACTAACCCTCTAATGAGTTGTTTCGAGTTTGGTG
>NC_061512.1:84408960-84496221 GCF_022539505.1 Lolium rigidum | reverse complement strand
GAGGCCCGCGCGGCCCTAGCGTGTGGGGCCCCCGTGACTCTCCCGACTCCGCCCCTTCGCCTACTTAAAGCCTCCGTCGCGAAACCCCCAGCACCGAGAGCCACGATACGGAAAACCTTCCGGAGACGCCGCCGCCACCAATCCCATTTCGGGGATTCAGGAGATCGCCTCCGGCACCCCGCCGGAGAGGGGAATCATCTCCCGGAGGTCTCTTCATCGCCATGATCGCCTCCGGATCGATGTGTGAGTAGTCCACCCCTGGACTATGGGTCCATAGCAGTAGCTAGATGGTTGTCTTCTCCTCATTGTGCTATCATGTTAGATCTTGTGAGCTGCCTATCATGATCAAGATCGTCTATTTGTAATCCTTCATGTTGTGTTTGTTGGGATCCGATGAATATTGAATACTATGTCAAGTTGATTATCAATCTATCATATATGTTATTTATGTTCTTGCATGCTCTCCGTTGCTAGTAGAGGCTCTGGCCAAGTTGATACTTGTGACTCCAAGAGGGAGTACTTATGCTCGATAGTGGGTTAATGCCTCCATTAAATCTGGGACAGTGACAGAAAGTTCTAAGGTTGTGGATGTGCTGTTGCCACTAGGGATAAAACATCGATGCTTTGTCTAAGGATATTTGTGTTGCATTACGCACCATACTTAATGCAATTGTTTGTTGTTTACAACTTAATACTGGAAGGGGTTCGGATGATAACCTGAAGGCTGACTTTTTTGGCATAGATGCATTCTGGATAGCGGTCTATGTACTTTGTCGTAATGCCCTGATTAAATCTCATAGTACTCATCATGATATATGTATGTGCATTGTTATGCCTTCTTTATTTGTCAATTGCCCAACTGTAATTTGTTCACCCAACATCTGCTATCTTATGGGAGAGACACCACTAGTGAACTGTGGACCCCGATCCTATTCTTTACATCTGAAATACAA
This sequence comes from Lolium rigidum, assembly GCF_022539505.1. Taxonomy (NCBI): domain Eukaryota; kingdom Viridiplantae; phylum Streptophyta; class Magnoliopsida; order Poales; family Poaceae; genus Lolium; species Lolium rigidum. Next base: position 84,495,268 of record NC_061512.1, on the reverse strand, counting down.
ACTGCTGCAATTGTTCTTTACTGTTCTTTGCAAACAACCATCATCATCCACACTATACATCTAATCCTTTGTTTACAGCAAGCCGGTGAGATTGACAACCTCACTGTTACGTTGGGGAAAAGTTCTGTGATTGTGTTGTGCAGGTTCCACGTTGGCGCCGGAATCCCTGGTGTTGCGCCGCACTACACTCCTCCGCCATCAACCTTCAACGTGCTTCTTGGCTCCTCCTGGTTCGATAAACCTTGGTTTCTTTCCGAGGGAAAACTTGCTACTCGTGCGCATCACACCTTCCTCTTGGGGTTCCCAACGGACGTGTCAACTACACGCATCAAGCATTTTTTCTGGCGCCGTTGCCGTGGAGATCAAGACACGCTGCAAGGGGAGTCTCCACTTCCAATCTCTTTACTTTGTTTTTGTCTTGCTTTATTTTATTTACTGCTTTGTTTGCTGCATTATATCAAAACACAAAAAAAATTAGTTGCTAGTTTTACTTTATTTACTGTCTTGTTCTCCATATCAAAAACACAAAAAAAATTAGTTACTTGCATTTACTTTATTTATCTTTAGTTTATTTCATCATGTTTCCTCCTAAGTTCACTCTGAAAGACATACCGGTAGGACGAGGGTCTATAATTGGGAGAGATAATATAGAAGAATTTTTCACCCATGTTAGTACCGCTGAAGATTTTGAAGATAGACACTTGGTAGAACTTGCTCCTACTTATGAAATTGCTGCTGCTTCTTTAGTTCGCATGTTAGAAACTAAATTTGTTAATCTTAATCCTATAATCCAACACATGTTTCTCACACTCGGTGATATGGAGGAAGGGGAAAAGAAAGATTTTGTTTTAGAAACTCTTCTTAAAGAATTTGGTGGAGTAGCAAGAGAGGCTAGAAAGGTCTTTATTAAATATAAGATGCTTGGCTCTTATACCAATTTTGTTAGTATCCTTGAAAAGATGGACATGGAGAGAGTAAGGTACACTAATAATATTAATGATGGTGGGGAGATTAAGACAACAATACCTTGTAAGCTCCTGGGAATGAATGACGCTCTAGAGAATAACTATGGTTGGCTTGTCCCTGAAAATTTATTTGACGAGGATAGCAAACCTAAGAACAATGAAAAGGGAGCCTCTGAAACTCATATAGATAAGATAAAATGCATAGTTGAGAAAACTCCCAACACCTATGTTGATGCTTCGTCTCTTGATGTTACTTGATTCACACTTTCTGCGCCTAGCTGAAAGGCGTTAAAGAAAAGCGCTTATGGGAGACAACCCATTATTTTACTTCTGCACTTTATTTTATATTTGAGTCTTGGAAGTTGTTTACTACTGTAGCAACCTCTCCTTATCTTTATTTTATTGCATTGTTGTGCCAAGTAAAGTCTTTGATAGTAAAGCCAATACTAGATTTGGATTGCTGCGCAGGAACAGATTTCTTGCTGTCACGAATTTGAGCAGTAGTATCTGTAGAAAAATCAAAAAAATCTGCCAATTTACGTGCGTGATCCTCAGATATGTACGCAACTTTCATTCAATTTGGGCATTTTCATCTGATCAAGTCTGGTGCCACTTTAAAATTCGTCTTTACGAACTGTTCTGTTTTGACAGATTCTGCCTTTTATTTCGCATTGCCTGTTTTGCTATGTTTGATGGATTTCTTTGTTCCATTAAATTTCAGTAGCTTTGTGCAGTATCCAGAAGTGTTAAGAATGATTATGTCACCTCTGAATATATGAATTATGCACTGACCCTCTAATGAGTTTGTTTCGAGTTTGGTGTGGAGAAAGTTTTCAAGGGTCAAGAGAGGAGGATGATACAACATGATCAAGAAGAGTGAAAAGTCAAAGCTTGGGGATGCCCCCGTGGTTCATCCCTGCATATTTTAAGAAGACTCAAGCGTCTAAGCTTGGGGATGCCCAAGGCATCCCTTCTTCATCGACAACTTATCAGAGTTCCTCTAGTGAAACTATATTTTTATTCCGTCACATCTTATGTGCTTTACTTGGAGCGTCTCGTTTGTTTTTGTTTTTGTTTTTGTTTGAATAAATCGGATCCTAGCATTCTTTGTTTGGGAGAGAGACACGCTCCGTTGTTTCGTATGAACACATATGTTCTTAGCTTCATCTTTAATGTTCATTGCGAAAGTTGGACTATTTCATTCATTGTTATATGGTTGGAAACAGAAAATGCTGCATGTGGTAAATGGTTTAATGTCTTGAATAATGTGATACTTGGCAATTGTTGTGCTCATATAGATCTTGTTTAAGCTCTTGCATCATGTACCTTGTACTCACTAATGAATAACTACATAGAGCTTGTTAAAATTTGGTTTGCATGATTGATCTCTAGAGTCTAGATATTTTCTGGTTGAGGTGTTTGAACAACAAGGAGACAATGTAAAGTCTTATAATAGTTACAATATGTTCATATGTGAGCTTTGCTGCACCTTTTATACTTGAGTTTGCTTCAAATAACCTTGCTAGCCTAGCCTTGTATTGAGAGGAATTCTTCTCATGCATCCAAATCCTTGAGCCAATAACCATGCCATTTGTGTCCACCATACCTACCTACCACATGGTATTTCTCCGCCATTCCAAAGTAAATTACTTGAGTGCTACCTTTAAAATTTCTATTCTTTGCCTTTGCAATATATAGCTCATGGGACAAATAGCCTTAAAAACTATCGTGGTGAAGAATATGTACTTATGTGTCTTATTTCTTAATAAGTTGCTTGTTGAGCTGTAACTATGTTTTCTGGGGACGCCATCAACTCTTTTACCTTTGTTGAATATCATGTGAGTTGCTATGCATGTTCGTCTTGTCTGAAGTAAGGGCGGTTTTCACAATCAAATGGTTTGAGTATGCATACTGTTAGAGAAGAACATTGGGCCGCTAACTAAAGCCATGATTCATGGTGGAAGTTTCAGTGTGGACAGCTAATCCTCAATCTCTTATGAGAATATTAACTGTTGTTGAATGCTTATGCATTAAAGAGGAGTCCATTATCTGTTGTCTATGTTGTCCTGGTATGGATGTCTAAGTTGAGAATAATCAAAAGCGAGAAATCCAATGCGAGCTTTCTCCTTGGACCTTTGTACAGGCGGCATAGAGGTACCCCTTGGTGACACTTGGTTGAAACATATGCTATGCAATGATAATCCGTGTTAACCCAAGCTAATTAGGACAAGGTGCGAGCACTATTAGTATACTATGCATGAGGTTTGCGACTTATAAGATGTCTTATACATAACTCATATGCTTTATTACTACCGTTGATAAAATTGTTTCTTGTTTTCAAAATGAAAAGCTCTAGCACAAAAATAGCAATCAATGCTTCCCTCTGCGAAGGGCCTATCTTTTACTTTATTGTTGAGTCAGTTTGCCTATTCTTTCTATCTTAGAAGCAAACACTGGTGTCAACAGTGTGCATTGATTCTTACATGTTTACTTATTGCACTTGTTATATTGCTTTATGTTGACAATTATTCATGAGATATACATGTTGAAGTTGAAAGCAACCGCTGAAACTTATATCTTCCTTTGTGTTGCTTCAATGCCTTTACTTCGAATTTATTGCTTTATGAGTAACTCTTATGCAAGTCTTATTGATGCTTGTCTTGAAGGTATTATTCATGAAAAGTCTTTGCTATATGATTTATTAGTTTACTCATTATCTTCATCATTGCTTCGAATCGCTGCATTCATCTCATATGCTTTACAATAGTATGATCAAGATTATGATAGCATGTCACTTCAGAAATTATCTTTGTTATCGTTTACCTACTCGAGGGCGAGTAGGAACTAAGCTTGGGGATGCTTGATACGTCCCAAACGTATCTATAATTTCTTATGTTCCATGCTACTTTTATGATGATACTCACATGTTTTATACACATTATATGTCATATTTATGCATTTTCCGGCACTAACCTATTGACGAGATGCCGAAGAGCCGATTCGTTGTTTTCTGCTGTTTTTTGTTTCAGAAATCCTAGTAAGGAAATATTCTCGGAATTGGACGAAATCAACGCCCAGGGGCCTATTTTTCCACGAAGCTTCCAGAAGACCGGAGGGGAGACGAAGTGGGGCCACGGGGCGCTGCCACACTAGGGCGGCGCGGCCTAAGGGGGGCCCGCGCGGCCCTAGCGTGTGGGGCCCCGTGACTCTCCCGACTCCGCCCTTCCGCCTACTTAAAGCCTCCGTCGCGAAACCCCCAGTACCGAGAGCCACGATACGGAAAACCTTCCCGAGAGACGCCGCCGCCAATCCCATCTCGGGGGATTCGGGAGATCGCCTCCGGCACCTCGCCGGAGAGGGGAATCATCTCCCCGAGGTCTCTTCATCGCCATGATCGCCTCCGGATCGATGTGTGAGTAGTCCACCCCCGGACTATGGGTCCATAGCAGTAGCTAGATGGTTGTCTTCTCCTCATTGTGCTATCATGTTAGATCTTGTGAGCTGCCTATCATGATCAAGATCGTCTATTTGTAATCCTTCATGTTGTGTTTGTTGGGATCCGATGAATATTGAATACTATGTCAAGTTAATTATCAATCTATCATATATGTTATTTATGTTCTTGCATGCTCTTCGTTGCTAGTAGAGGTTCTGGCCAAGTTGATACTTGTGACTCCAAGAGGGAGTATTTATTGTCGATAGTGGGTTCATGCCTCCATTAAATCTGGGACAGTGATAGAAAGTTCTAAGGTTGTGGATGTGCTGTTGCCACTAGGGATAAAACATCGATGCTTTGTCTAAGGATATTTGTGTTGCATTACGCACCATACTTAATGCAATTGTCTATTGTTTACAACTTAATACTGGAAGGGGTTCGGATGATAACCTGAAGGTGGACTTTTTAGGCATAGATGCATGCTGGATAGCGGTCTATGTACTTTGTCGTAATGCCCTGATTAAATCTCATAGTACTCATCATGATATATGTATGTGCATTGTTATGCCTTCTTTATTTGTCAATTGCCCAACTGTAATTTGTTCACCCAACATCTGCTATCTTATGGGAGAGACACCACTAGTGAACTGTGGACCCCGGTCCTATTCTTTACATCTGAAATACAAACTGCTGCAATTGTTCTTTACTGTTCTTTGCAAACAACCATCATCATCCACACTATACATCTAATCCTTTGTTTACAGCAAGCCGGTGAGATTGACAACCTCACCGTTACGTTGGGGCAAAGTTCTGTGATTGTGTTGTGCAGGTTCCAAGTTGGCGCCGGAATCCCCGGTGTTGCGCCGCACTACACTCCTCCGCCATCAACCTTCAACGTGCTTCTTGGCTCCTCCTGGTTCGATAAACCTTGGTTTCTTTCTGAGGGAAAACTTGCTACTGTGCGCATCACACCTTCCTCTTGGGGTTCCCAACGGACGTGTCAACTACACGCATCACGTAGCGGGGCAACGGTGGCTGCACAGGCGCGTCGTTCTCGGAGACGAGGACGACGAGCTTCGCCATCTCGTCGTCCGTCATGTTCCCCGGGAACTCGAAAATGCGGCCCTCCGCCACGGCCTGCTGCCATTCGTGGAAGACGGCCGCGACATAGTCGTGTCGCTGTCGTCCTTCACCTCCTCGTTATGGTACACGAGCGCCTCGATGTAGTCATCCTCGTCGTCGTAGGCGGCGTAGGCATCGTCATCGTGGTCGTCGCGGTCGTCGTCGTTGTACTGCGCGCGCGTCGGCGCCTGCTGACGACACCTCGGCGCCTCCTGTCTTCGTGGACGAATCGGCGGTGCAGCCCCGAAGGGAAAATCCCTATCACCCATGAAGCCCGCCCTTTTTCTCTTATCCGTCTCGGACGACAGATACGTACGCCAGCTGTCGGAGTCGATAGCGTACGCCGGATCGGGGAGGAGGTCCGGCGGCAGGTAACGCCTCCTTCGCCGGATCTCCGCGGTCCGGTCAGGCTCGCGGGCAAGGACTGGAGGGATGGGCACCCGGCGGCAGCTAAGCCCCCAGCCGCCAGGCAGTTGCACGCCGGACCAGCCCTTGCACGGCAACTATTTGCCGTGCATTAGCCTCCCCAGTCTGACGGGGAGCGGCACCCTCTTGTTGCAGCTGCCGGAGGCCTCGAAGTCGTTCTTCTTCCCCATTGCGCTGCGGCGGTGGTGGTGCGAGTGGAGGTGTGGGGGAAGGAGGAACGCGGCCGGTGGTCTTTTAAGGGCGGCCGTGCGCGGGATACGATGCCATTGAAGGCGGCGCAGAAGCCCAGCCGCCGCCCGCCAGTGCGCGTGCAGAACATGCAGCCGCGCCATTGATGGCGAAGGCTGCGGCACAGACGCGGAAGCGCTGACCGCCGAAGCGATGCTCTCGATGCAGACTCGCTGCAGGGCGGGCCCGGTGGAGACGCGAGCGGACACTTTGCGCGTCCGCGCAGCGTCCGCGGAGACGCAAACCTGACGCATATTTGGCAGGTTTGCGTCTCCGCGAACGGCCTAATCACTTTGCATCGCGCCGATGGAGAGGGTGCCAGGCGCATTTTCGGTTAAGGCGGACGCAAACGGTCGCTCAGCGTCCGTTTGCGTCGCGCCGCTGGAGATGCCGTGGAAATGTGAATACATCATGAAGTTGGTTAATCTACATTTATCTTCGTCCATGCCTCAAAGAAAATGGCCTCATGTAGTACCGGAGCTGGGCTGCCAAGCGGAGGAAACTTCGGAAAGCCAAAAAGGAACCAAGCTAAACTCCTTTTCCGCTCAACACTTTGCAGGCACCTTCTTCTGCAGCTAACGTGGTGATCTTTAGCCATGTGAAGTCTCCTCTAGATTAAGTCGAAGGAAAGGAGTACCCGACAAGCAAGCTGCGGACGAAAGCTCTGCCCATGTAGCTCCATCATCTGAGTTGAGCCCATAACCATGAAAGATGCGAGAGGAACCAGCCACCGATTTGATGCGTTGGTTAAGCATAATTGCAACGCTGACAGGTTAATTGCCTTTCTTGGCGAATGGCGAAAAGAATTCTGGTGTACTGGGCGTCGGTCAGGGAAATTCTCTTCACGCAGCACGTACGATGTTTACGATCTCCATTTAGGTCATTCTCTCACTTTCTGTATTCGAAGCGTGCAAGGAAAAGCTGCGGACTCGAGGCATCTCGAGTGGCGCCACCTAGCCGATCCTGCCGCGTTTAAATCATTCCGCGTGGACAGGAGAATCAGATGGCGAGATCCAAATGAATCGATCCGTCTCACACGATCTATCTGTTATGGCGATATGCTTGTTGTATTATCAGGAGGCCAAAGGCCATAATATATATAATATATAGTACATGTACAGGAGCACATATGCAGAAAGCCCCCTAACATAAGGGAAAATTACAATATACAGATATATACATCTAACACCCCCTTCAAACTCATGGTGGATCCACAACACTGAGTTTGGAGAGTAAGAAATCATGCTGCGCTCGAGTCTGTGCCTTCGTAAAGAAATCCGCCAACTGCAAATTTGAAGGCACATAATGAACCGCAACAACATCATCATGTACCTGTGCACGCGTGTAAAAAGGATCAACACCGATATGCTTGGTCAGCTTATGCTTGATCGGATCACGTGCAATACTGATAGTACCTGTACTGTCAGACAAAAATGGAGTGGGTGTCGTAACAGAGACACCAAAATCTGCAAACAATCACCGTAACCAAGTCACCTCAGCAATCAACAAAGCCATAGCCCGCAACTCAGCCTCAACACTCGAACGGGAAACTGCGACCTGTTTCTTCGTCTTCCAAGCAACAAGCGAACCACCAAGAAACACACAGTAAGCGAAAGCGAACGACGATCCGTAGGATCACTCGCCCACGTAGCATCCGAATAGCACTGGAGCTGGAGAGAGCTGGAACGGGGAAAGAAAAGGCGACGAGTGATCGTGCCACGAAGATAACGAAGAATACGGAGGAGATGACTATAGTGAACAGTGGTAGGAGATAAGACAAACTGGCTCAGAATATGAACAGGATAAGAAATATCAAGACGAGTGACAGCAAGATAAACAAGACTCCCAACAAGATGGCGATAACGGGTGGGATCAGGAAGAGGATCACCATCAGTAGGACGAAGCTTAACATTAAGCTCCATAGGAGTATCAACCGTGCGCTCATCCCCAAGAGCAGCACGAGCAAGAAGATCCCGAATGTACTTTTCCTGAGAGATAGAAAAGCCATCAGAAGTGGAGGAAACCTCAATGCCAAGAAAATAGCGAAGAGGACAAATATCGGTCATAAGAAACCGATCACGAAGACGAGCCTTGACGAAGGCAATATACTCGGGATCATCACCGGTAATGATCATATCATCAACATAGAGAAGAAGAACAAGTACGTCCACGAGGAGAAGTGTGAACGAAAAGTGCTGGATCATGAAGACTAGGAGAGAAACCAGCAGCGGTCACCACAGAGGCGAAGCGCTCAAACCAGGCACGAGGGGCATGTTTGAGACCATAGAGAGAACGTCGAAGACGACAAACCATCCCATCGGGAACAGAATACCCAGGAGGAGGCTGCATGTAAACCTCCTCACTCAACTCGCCATTAAGAAAAACATTCCGAACATCAAGCTGGGAGACAGACCAGCGGCGAACAGAAGCAACAGCAAGAAGGGTACGCACAGTAGTCATATGAGCCACAGGGGCAAAAGTCTCATCATAGTCACGGCCGTGCTCCTGCTGAAAGCCACGAGCCACAAGACGCGATTTATAGCGCTCAAGAGATCCATCAGAGCGAGTCTTAATTTTATAGACCCACTTACACGTGATAGGACAAACACCAGAAGGTGGAGAAACAAGATCCCAAGTGCCAGTGCGCTCAAGCGCAGCGATCTCCTCAGCCATGGCAAGCTGCCATTCAGGATGACGCTCGGCATCCCGATAAGAAGTCGGCTCGGAAACGACAGAGAGACCATACCGACTAGGAGAGTAACGAGCTGGAGCACGACGCCGACGAACGAGGCCGTGAAGGGGGAAGGTCATCAGCGAGAGGACAACTCATCGGAAGAAGCGGAAGAAGGGACAGACATCAGAAGGATCCGAAGCCGGAGAACGAGGAGTACTAGGTGGACTAGACAGAGGAGAGGATGGCGCCGAAGGGGGCGCATCAGGACTAGGAGGGGGAGGAGATGAGATAGCAGGGGGTGCATCCGGAAAAAGAAGAAAAGAGATATCATCCACCGGGTAAGTACCCGAGGTGGGACGAGGATAGAAGGGACGCGTCTCATCAAACGTGACATCACGAGAGATGCGCATCCGACGACCAACGGGGTCCCAACAGCGATAGCCCTTATGCTCATCATTGTATCCGAGAAAAACACACTCAACAGACGGAGCGGTCAGCTTGGTGCGATCGCAAGGAGGGAGAAGAACGTAGCAAACGCAACCAAATAAACGATGTGTCGAGTAATCTGGAGAGCAACCAGAAAGACGCTCGAGAGGAATGCCACCTTGAAGGGCAGCAGAAGGCTGAATGTTAATGAGGTAAGTCGACGTAGCGACAGCCTCAGCCCGAAATGCGGCGGAAGAGAGGAAGCAATCATCATAGCACGGGTAGTCTCAAGAATATGACGATGCTTACGCTCGGCGACACCATTTTGAGCATGGGCGCCGGGACACGAGAACTGGGCAAGGGTTCCCTGCTCGGCAAGAACACCACGCAGGTGCTGGGAGATATACTCTCCTGCAGAGTCAGCACGAAACACACAAATAGGCGTGGAATACTGAGTACGAACCATGGCTGCAAAACGCTGATAAGTAGAAAGCACCTCACTGCGAGAGTGCATGATACGTCTCCAACGTATCGATAATTTCTTGTGTTCCATGCCACATTATTGATGTTATCTACAGGTTATATGCACACTTTATGTCATATTCGTGCATTTTCTGGAACTAACCTATTAACAAGATGCCGAAGTGCCAGTTCCTGTTTTCTGCTGTTTTTGGTTTCAGAAATCCTAGTAACGAAATATTCTCGGAATCGGACGAAATCAACGCCCAAGTTCCTATTCTCATCGGAAGCATCCAGAACACCCGGGAAGGACCAGAGGGGAGCCCTGGGGGCCCCACACCACACCCCGGCGCGGCCAAGGGGGGGGGGGGGCGCCCCCTAGGGTGTGGGCCCCCCAGAACCCCTCCGACTCCGACTCTTCGCCTATTTAAGTCGTCCTGACCTAAAACCTCGACACCAATTGACGAAAACCACGAAACCTGCCGAGCCGCCGCCATCGCGAAGCTAAGATCCGGGGGACAGGATCTCCGTTCCGGCACCCTGCCGGAGCGGGGAAGTGCCCCGGAAGGCTTCTCCATCGACACCGCTGCCATCTCCACCGCCATCTTCATCACCGCTGCTTGCTCCCATGAGGAGGGAGTAGTTCTCCATCGAGGCTCGGGGCTGTACTCGGTAGCTATGTGGTTCATCTCTCTCCTATGTAGTTCAATACAATAATCTCATGAGCTGCCTTACATGATTGAGATTCATATGATGATGCTTGTAATCTAGATGTCATTATGCTCGGTCAAGTGAGTTTTACTTATGTGATCTCCGGAGACTCCTCGTCCCACGTGTGTAAAGGTGACGAGTGTGTGCACCGTGTGGGTCTCTTAGGCTAGATTTCACGAATACTTATTCACCTGTTGAATGGCATAGTGAGGTGCTTATTTATATCTCTTTAAGATTGCAGCATGTTGTATCACAATTTATCCATGTGCTACTCTAGTGATTTGTTATTAAAGTAGTTTATTCCTCCTGCATGTGTGCAAAGGTGACAAGTGCGTGCACCGTGTTAGTACTTGGTTTATGCTATGATCATGATCTCTTGTAGATTATGGAGTTAACTATTGCTATGATAATATTGATGTGATCTATTCCTCCTACATATGCATGAAGGTGACAGTGTGCATGCTATGCTAGTACTTGGTTTAGTAGCGTTGATCTATCTTACACTAAAGGTTACTTAAACATGAGCATTATTGTGGAGCTTGTTAACTCCGGCATTGAGGGTTCGTGTAATCCTACGCAATGTGTTCATCATCCAACAAAAGTGTAGAGTATGCATTTATCCGTTACTGTTATGTGATCGATGTTGAGAGTGTCCACTAGTGAAAGTCTATTCCCTAGGCCTTGTTCCTAAATACTGCTGAGTTACTACGCTTGTTTACTACTCGCTGCGTTACTACTACCGAGTTACTACCGCTTGTTACTTGTTTCATTGCGTTACTACTGCTGCAATACCACCACCATCAACTACACGCCAAGCACTTTTTCGGCACCGTTGCTACTGCTCATACTTATTTATACCACCTGTATTTCACTATCTCTTCGCCGAACTAGTGCACCTATTTGGTGTGTTGGGGACACAAGAGACTTCTTGCTTTGTGGTTGCGGGGTTGCATGAGAGGGATATCTTTGACCTCTTCCTCCCCGAGTTCGATAAACCTTGGGTATCCACTTAAGGGAAACTTGCTCGCTGTTCTACAAACCTCTCCTCTTGGAGGCCCAACACCGTCTACGGGAAAGGAGGGGGAACGTAGACATCAAGCACTTTTCCGGCGCCGTTGCCGGGGAGGAAAGGTAAAAGGCTCTCATACTACGGTCTCGGGTAAAGTATTTTTCTCGGCGCCGTCGTGTGTGTGCTCGAAGCTATTTCCTTTAGATCCTGCAATTGCATCTTTTTGTTTCTTGTTTACACTAGTTTGGCATAATGGACAACAATGAGCTTCTTATTCTATTTCCCGAATTAAAACATGGATTGTTTGGTGCGAAAATTAAAAAACCTATGGAATCTTATTTGCATGTCTGGTAGTAATATTAGTATGAACGCTTCGAACACCATTGTTGACAATAATATAGAAAGTTCTAAGCTTGGGGAAGCTGGTTTTCATGATCTTTTTAGTCCCCCAAGCATTGAGGAGAAAATTTTCTTTGATGATACTTTGCCTCCTATTTCGATGATTATAATGATAGTGGTCTTTTGGTGCCACTTACTGCTGAGAGTAAATTTTGTTGTGATTATACTATGCCTCCTACACTTGATGAGAATAATAATGATAGCTACTTTGTTGAATTTGCTCCCACTACAACTAATAAAATTGATTATGCTTATGTGGAGAGTAATAATTTTATGCATGAGACTCATGATAAGAATGCTTTATGTGATAGTTATATTGTTGAGTTTGCTCATGATGCTACTGAAAGTTATTATGAGAGAGGAAAATATGGTTGTAGAAATTTTCATGTTACTAAAACACCTCTCTATGTGCTGAAATTTTTGAAGCTATACTTGTTTTATCTTCCTATGCTTGTTACTTTGCTCTTCATGAACTTGTTTATTTACAAGATTCCTATGCATAGGAAGCATGTTAGACTTAAATGTGTTTTGAATTTGCCTCTTGATGCTCTCTTTTGCTTCAAATACTATTTCTTGCGAGTGCATCATTAAAACTGCTGAGCCCATCTTAATGGCTAAAAAGAAAGAACTTCTTGGGAGATAACCCATGTGTTATTTTGCTACAGTACTTTGTTTTATATTTGTGTCTTGGAAGTTGTTTACTACTGTAGCAACCTCTCCTTATCTTAGTTTTGAGTTTTGTTGTGCCAAGTTAAGCCGTTGATAGAAAAGTAAGTACTAGATTTGGATTACTGCGCAGTTCCAGATTTCTTTGCTGTCACGAATCTGAGCCCACTGCCCTGCAGGAAGCTCAGAAAATTATGCCAATTTACGTGCATGATCCTCAGATATGTACGCAACTTTCATTCAATTTGAGCATTTTCGTTTGAGCAGGTCTGGTGGCCTAATAAAATCCATCTTTACGGACTGTTCTGTTTTGACAGATTCTGCCTTTTATTTCGCATTGCCTCTTTTGCTATGTTGGATGAATTTCTTTGATCCATTGATGTCCAGTAGCTTTATGCAATGTCCAGAAGTGTTAAGAATGATTGTGTCACCTCTGAACATGTTAATTTTTATTGTCCACTAACCCTCTAATGAGTTGTTTCGAGTTTGGTGTGGAGGAAGTTTTCAAGGATCAAGAGAGGAGTATGATGCAACATGATCAAGGAGAGTGAAAGCTCTAAGCTTGGGGATGCACCCGGTGGTTCACCCCTGCATATATCAAGAAGACTCAAGCGTCTAAGCTTGGGGATGCCCAAGGCATCCCCTTCTTCATCGACAACATTATCAGGTTCCTCCCCTGAAACTATATTTTTATTCCATCACATCTTATGTGCTTTTTCTTGGAGCGTCTGTTTGTTTGTTTCTATTTTTGTTTTTGTTTGAATAAATTGGATTACATCATGCTTGTGTGGGAGAGAGACACGCTCCGCTGGTTCATATGAACACATGTGTTCTTAGCTCATAATATTCATGGCGAAGTTTCCTCTTCGTTAAATTGTTATATGGTTGGAATTGGAAAATGCTACATGTAGTAATTGCTATAAAAGTCTTGGGTAATGTGATACTTGGCAATTGTTGTGCTCATGTTTAAGCTCTTGCATCATATACTTTGCACCCATTAGTGAATAAATACATAGAGCATGCTAAAATTTGGTTTGCATAATTGGTCTCTCTAAGGTCTAGATAATTTCTAGTAAGGTGTTTGAACAACAAGGAAGACGATGTATAGTCTTATAATACTTGTAATATGTCTTTTATGTGAGTTTTGCTGTACTAGTTCATACTTTTGTTTGCTTCAAACAACCTTGCTAGCCTAAGCCTTGTATCGAGAGGGAATACTTCTCATGCATCCAAAATACTTGAGCCAACCACTATGCCATTTGTGTCCACCATACCTACCTACTACATGGTATTTTCTGCCATTCCAAAGTAAATTGCTTGAGTGCTACCTTTAAACAATTCAAAATTTATTACCTCTTATTTGTGTCAATGTTTTATAGCTCATGAGGAAGTATGTGGTGTTTATCTTTCAATCTTGTTGGGCAACTTTCACCAATGGACTAGTGGCTTCATCCGCTTATCCAATAATTTTGCAAAAAGAGCTGGCAATGGGATTCCCGGTCCCAAATTAACAAACTAAAAATAGACACTCCTCCATGGTATGTGATTGTTGGACGGCACCCGAAGGATTCGGTTAGCCATGGCTTGTGTAAGCAAAGGTTGGGAGGAGTGTCATCATAATAAAACTAAAATAAAAAGGCACTCCTTCATGGTATGAGATTGTTGGCGGGCACCCGAGGATTCGGTTAGCCATGGTTTGTGAAAGAAAGGTTGGAAGGAGTGCCATCCAAAAATAAAATAAAATGGGAGCCGCTCTTTGAAGGTTTGTCTGGCAAGGGGGTTAGAGTACCCGCTACCATTCGTTGACAACAACATACACCTCTCAAAACTTTACTTTTATGCTCTCTTTATGTTTTCAAAATCAAAGCTCTAGCACAAATATAGCAATCGATGCTTTCCTCTTTGAAGGACCATTCTTTTACTTTTATTGTTGAGTCAGTTCACCTATTTCTATCCATCTCAAGAAGCAAACACTTGTGTGAACTGTGCATTGATTCTTACATATTTGCATATTGCATTTGTTATATTGCTTTGCATTGACAATTATCCATGAGATATACATGTTATAAGTTGAAAGCAACCGCTGAAACTTCATCTTCCTTTGTGTTGCTTCAATACCTTTACTTTGAATTATTGCTTTATGAGTTAACTCTTATGCAAGACTTATTGATGCTTGTCTTGAAGTGCTATTCATGAAAAGTCTTTGCTTTATGATTCACTTGTTTACTCATGTCATACACATTGTTTTGATCGCTGCATTCTCTACATATGCTGTACAAATAGTATGATCAAGTTTATGATGGCATGTCACTCCGGAAATTATCTTTGTTATCGTTTTACTTGCTCGGGACGAGCAGAACTAAGCTTGGGGATGCTGATACGTCTCCAACGTATCGATAATTTCTTGTGTTCCATGCCACATTATTGATGTTATCTACAGGTTATATGCACACTTTATGTCATATTCGTGCATTTTCTGGAACTAACCTATTAACAAGATGCCGAAGTGCCGGTTCTCGTTTTCTGCTGTTTTTGGTTTCGAAATCCTAGTAACGAAATATTCTCGGAATCGGACGAAATCAACGCCCAAGTTCCTATTCTCATCGGAAGCATCCAGAACACCCGGGAAGGACCAGAGGGGAGCCACGGGGGCCCCACACCACACCCCGGCGCGGCCAAGGGGGGCGCGCCCCCTAGGGTGTGGGCCCCCGGAACCCCTCCGACTCCGACTCTTCGCCTATTTAAGTCGTCCTGACCTAAAACCTCGACACCAATTGACGAAAACCACAGAAACCTGCCAGAGCCGCCGCCATCGCGAAGCTAAGATCTGGGGGACAGGATCTCTGTTCCGGCACCCTGCCGGAGCGGGGAAGTGCCCCCGGAAGGCTTCTCCATCGACACCGCTGCCATCTCCACCGCCATCTTCATCACCGCTGCTGCTCCCATGAGGAGGGAGTAGTTCTCCATCGAGGCTCGGGGCTGTACCGGTAGCTATGTGGTTCATCTCTCTCCTATGTAGTTCAATACAATAATCTCATGAGCTGCCTTACATGATTGAGATTCATATGATGATGCTTGTAATCTAGATGTCATTATGCTGGTCAAGTGAGTTTTACTTATGTGATCTCCGGAGACTCCTCGTCCCACGTGTGTAAAGGTGACAGTGTGTGCACCGTGTGGGTCTCTTAGGCTAGATTTCACAGAATACTTATTCACTGTTGAATGGCATAGTGAGGTGCTTATTTATATCTCTTTAAGATTGCAGCATGTTGTATCACAATTTATCCATGTGCTACTCTAGTGATTTGTTATTAAAGTAGTTTATTCCTCCCTGCATGTGTGCAAAGGTGACGAGTGCGTGCACCGTGTTAGTACTTGGTTTATGCTATGATCATGATCTCTTGTAGATTATGGAGTTAACTATTGCTATGATAATATTGATGTGATCTATTCCTCCTACATATGCATGAAGGTGACGAGTGTGCATGCTATGCTAGTACTTGGTTTAGTAGCGTTGATCTATCTTACACTAAAGGTTACTTAAACATGAGCATTATTGTGGAGCTTGTTAACTCCGGCATTGAGGGTTCGTGTAATCCTACGCAATGTGTTCATCATCCAACAAAAGTGTAGAGTATGCATTTATATGTTCTGTTATGTGATCGATGTTGAGAGTGTCCACTAGTGAAAGTCTATTCCCTAGGCCTTGTTCCTAAATACTGCTGAGTTACTACTGCTTGTTTACTACTGCTGCGTTACTACTACTGAGTTACTACTGCTTGTTACTGTTTTACTGCGTTACTACTGCTGCAATACCACCACCATCAACTACACGCCAAGCACTTTTCTGGCACCGTTGCTACCTGCTCATACTTATTTATACCACCCGTATTTCACTATCTCTTCGCCGAACTAGTGCACCTATTTGGTGTGTTGGGGACACAAGAGACTTCTTGCTTTGTGGTTGCAGGGTTGCATGAGAGGGATATCTTTGACCTCTTCCTCCCCGAGTTCGATAAACCTTGGGTATCCACTTAAGGGAAACTTGCTGCTGTTCTACAAACCTCTCCTCTTGGAGGCCCAACACTGTCTACAGGAAAGGAGGGGGAACGTAGACATCAGTGCATAAGAAACAACCAGGTGTATCGCGAAAAGTCATCAATAAACAAAATATAGTATCGATGACCCCCTTTCGAAGGAAAGGGAGCCGGACCCCAAACATCCGAATGAACTAAATCAAAAGGTCGCTGAGCTACAGACGCACTAGTAGGATAGGGAAGCTGAATCTGTTTGCCTAGCTTACAACCCTGACACGAATGCAAAGACACATCTCCTGAGACAGACCCCAGAAGACCACGACGAACTAATGACGACAAACGGGAGCCACAGAGGTGACACAGCCGATGATGCCACTGCTGAAAAGATCCAGTGACAGAAGCAGCAACCGCAGGAGAACTGACAGATGAAGTGGCAGTAGAAGGAACGCGAAGCCAATCTAACTCCCAGAGCCCCGGGGACTCAAGGCTGCGAGGGCCAGCTCCAACCAGGGCACTGTGTACGGCGGTCCCGAACGAAGACAAGAATCGGCGTCAAGAATGACGCGACAACCGAATCGATGAGCCGACTAGCGGAAAACAGGTTCATCTTAAGACTAGGAACATGAGAAACATCGGGAACAGAGAAAGAGGTAGTAGAAAGGGTGCCTCGACTGGAAACGAGGAGAGAGGTACCATCGGCCGTGATAACACGAACGAGGCGAAACAAGAGAGTGAAGAGCAGAAAGAATAGAAGACGCGGAGGTCATATGAAAAGAAGCTCCAGAATCCAGATACCACGGGGATGACGTACCTGACTGTGTGGAAGGTGGTGGTCGCACGGTGCCAGAAGAGCCAGGCACAGAGCCAGCAGTACCCGTCGAGGACGAGCCTGTACCAGCGAGCAGACCACGAAGACCATGGATAATGTTCTGATCAGATAGCGCAACAGCAGAACATCCTGAAGAACCAGCCTGACGACGAGTAAGATGCGGCGGGCGTAAGCTGGGATCCCTCTGCCAGCAAGTAGAGATAGTGTGGCCAAGCCTGCCATAGTAGGTGCAAGGAGCAGCGAGGAATCGCCACATAGCCCGACGAGGAAGACATATCAGCACTTTTTTTCTCTTTTTTTCTCTTTTTTTTTGGAGTCAACTCAGATCAATCGAGCCCCGTCTGCAGGATGCAGAACAACGGCGGGAGGCGAGCCAGGCGTGGAGGGGGCGATGCCCGGCCGAGTGGCGAGCGGGCTAGATCCGGCGATTCCGAGCCGAGTGGTGAGCGGAGCGGGCCAGATCGAGCGAGGAGTAGGTCCGGCTCCCGTGGAGATCGAGCGAGGAGCAGGTCCGGCTCCCGTGCAGGTGTTGGCGTGGGAATCTCCCGCGTGGAGATCGAGCAGGTCTGCGTGGGAATCGAGCAGGTCGGTCCTGGCGTGGAATCGGACCTGGAAATCGATCCGATCTTGGCGTGGGAATTGATCCGATCGATCACGAGGAGAAAGAACATCACGGCCAATCGATTGAGGATGAGAGGAAGACGGACGGGCGACGGAGATGAACAAGAGCCGGCCCGGGACGGAGAGCGACAGCCAAACAAAGGGCAACAACGGACAAGCAAACGTCGGCCGAGAAACTAGAGGACCAATTTTAGCTCTGATTCCATGTTAAACTTCATGCACTAGCCACTTGAACCAAAAGTCTGAACTGATGGAAAGGGCTAGGCAATCTACTTTATACACGTCAACACCCCCTCTCACGTGTGACGGGAAGACGAGAAGACAAGTCAACACATGTAGAGAGGCAAAGAGGCAGCGGAAGGCCGGATACACACGGCAGGAAAGAGGCAGAGGGGGGCAACAGCAATTTTTAGGCTTAATTGCGAAAACCATGTGAAAGCCAGGATTTGAACTCCAGACCTGGGGCTCTGATACCATGTTATGGCAATATGCTTGTTGTATTACCAGGGGGCCAAAGGCCAAAATATATAGTACATGTAGAGGTGCACATATGCAGAAAGCCCCCTAACATATGGGGAAACTACAATATACAGATATATACATCTAACACTATCGATCCGTAAAATTTGGGAGAGGGATGCGTCTACACGGGCTCACATGGCAACGATCCGACGACAGAAGGCTAACCGGAGACATGAGCCATGGCCATGAACTCTTGCGCTGGTACCGACGCCGAAGGCGCTGTAGGCCAAGGCTTCTTATACTGGCCCTCGCCCCTCTCTTTCCCCCACTCCCTCTGTATGCGCCATTGATAGAAACCAGCAAATCACCACCGCCACCACCGATGAAGCTGTCGTCCTAGCTGAAGAAGACGATGAACGACCTCGAGGCGGGCTCATCCACGGGCCGTCGTTGCCGCTCGTCACCTCCACGCGTACGCTGTACTCCCAATCTATTGCCGACTCCACGTGTGGCAGATTTCGTCGGGCCACAGGCCGATCCAGCGGCAGTGCGCTAAAAGTCGCCCCCTCCACATGAGAGCAACCGCATCTACGTCCCGTTGCTGGAGTGCTAGCTACGGTGGGTTGACACTACTAGGAAAAAGCTTATAGGTGGAGGCAAAACGTGCCGGCGCACCACCTAGGACGTGCGCCGGTGGAAAGTGTTGCCGGCGCACCAGGAAGCCGCCGCGCCGGCGATGCAGGCATACTGCCGGCGCACCTCGGAGAAGACGCGCCGGGGAAAATTCCTGGCATGGGCTCGGCCGATTCGGGCCAGGCCCGGAAACGCTACCGGCGCACCAGCCCGGGGAGCGCGCCGGCGGTAGTTTGCCGTTGCCGGCGCGCTCCCGGGCTGGTGCGCCGGCGGTGTTTCCTGGGCCCGGCCCGGAGCAACTATAGCCGGATGGGGTATATATTGCCGGCGCACCATGGTCCTGGTGCGCCGGCAATAACCTGGGAGTTATTTCAGCCACCAACCAGCACACTCACTCACACACTCACTACACTCCACTTGTCCGCACAACCCGAGCCTTCTCCCAACCCAGCTCATTTTTGCCTATTCCTATCCCCAATTTAACTAATTTGACCAAACAAAATCATATTTTTTGAGCAAATCTTCCCTTCCTACATGCATCTCCCACATCCCCCTATGTAGATCTAGATCTACTATCCCGCGTTGACCGCTCAATCTAGATCTAGATCTAGAAAGTCGGCTTCCATACGCCATTGTCGCGGCGCGTCGTCTCGATCTCGTCGACAATTATATCAAACAAATAGGTGATTAATGAACAAATTGAGGAATGAAATCGACGTATGTTGGACATTTGAAGCAAAGCTCTCGTGTGTGGCATATATATATATATATATATATATATATATATATATATATATATATATATATATATATATGTTGTGTTTGTGCTTGGGCTTGTGTGTGTTGGCGTTGAAAATGAGTTGCCAACGTTGCGCCGAAATGTTGATTCTTTAAGTTTCCGTTTCGGCACATTTCTGGCGCTCCTATGTCCTACCGTGTAGGAAGGTCATGCCGAAATTTTCCGTGAAAACTACCGACGGATGCATGGTTCTAATCAATTATGTAATCTTACCATGCAGGCGATAATGGTTATCGAGATGAGTGAAAGCATCGTGATGAGATATCTGAAACACGCGATCATCGACATGTATGAAAATAACCGCACGGAGGTATTGTGTCCGTGCCGGAGATGCAAACGAGGGAAATGGTTTGACCCGTATTCGGGCAAATTGCAGGGGCACCTGCTCACTAATGGTTTCATGCATGGACACACTCAATGGATGAGTGATGATGGCGCGGAGGTCAATGGGGCGACGGCGGCAGGTGGTAAAAATGGCCGGCAAGAAGGAGGGCATCATGATATTGATGATGATGAAGAGTTTGTCGCACGGGACGATAACCTTGACGACGACAATAACCTTGACGACGACGAAGAGGTGCCGCTAGCTTCGGTCGTGCGGGACCCTCATCTTCAAGATCTGCTTCTCGAAAAGACGAAAGGCGCCAAGCGGAAATCAAAGCTTGAGCAACTCGAGATAGACTCGAATACTACGGTTGTACGACTCAGGTCGCGGGTTGGGGGAGTCTCGCTTGAGAGTAGCTCTCGATGTGCTTGCAGATGAAGGCGAAACACGGATGGACGGACACAAGCGTCGACGACATCCCGGAATACGTGAAAGATCTCCTTCCCGCCGGGAACACGTGTCCCGGTAGTCTAGCCGAGGCCAAGAGAATCACGTGCCCTCTCGACTTACCCCACGAAAAGTATCACGCCTGCATCAACGACTGTATCATGTATCGCAAGGAGCACATGGACAAGACCAAATGTCCTGTGTGTGAAGCTGAACGGTACAAGAAAGGGAAGAAGAAAGCTCCTCGGAAAGTTGTGTGGTACTTCCCTCTCGCCCCCCGGCTTCAACGGTTCTACGCGGACCGCAAGGAAGCAAAGCTCATGCGCTGGCACGCAGAAAGAAAGGAGGCGGTGTTGAATGATGAAGAGCGGATTGAGCACCCGGTGCTCGACGCACCCTTCGGATGCAAGCCGGTGGAAAGCATTAGACAATGAATTCGGAAGTTTTGGGGCAGATCCCGAAACATCGGGTTGGGTGTGAGCACGGACGGATTCAATCCGTTCGGAAACCGGAGCAGACACACATAGCACATGGCCCGTGTTTGTATGGATCTACAACCTCCCGCCCTGGCTGTGCATGAAGAGGAAGTACATACGGATGAGTATGCTAATTCAAGGGCCGACACAGCCAGGAAACGATATCAACATGTATCTCGAACTATTAAAGGAGGAGCTTGAAACGTTGTGGGCGGAGGAAGGGGTAGATACATGGGACGCCGTCGCGGAAGAATATTTCCCTTTGAGAGCCGCGTTGATCACGACGGTGCAGGACTACCTCGGATACGGTTACATTTCGTGCCGGGTGTGCCATGGACACAAGGCATGTGTCGGGTGCATGGAAGAGACGATGTTTTTGCAGCTTGGTAAGGATCCCGGCTCTTCGAAAACAGTTTACATGGGGCATCGAAGGTGGCTACAGAAGACTGACCCGTGGAGAAAGCGTGGAGATCTGTTCGATGGTACAAATGAACCCCGAGGACCTCCACGTAAGAAGAGCGGCGAAGAGATCGATACATTACTGAAAGGTTGGAAGGAGTGTCCTGCGCCGGGAAAGATTCGTCAAAAGCCTGGAGAGAAGAAGAAGAAAAAGGAAACGACGCCGCTCATTGGTGTATGGAAAAGGAGGTCCGTGTTTTGGGACTTGCCGTCTTGGAAAATTCTCGATACACCTCACTGCCTTGATGTCATGCATATTACAAAGAACGTGTGCGAGAGCTTGCTTGGCACTCTTCTCAACATGCCGGACCGGACCAAAGATGGGCCGAAAGCAAGACATGACCCGAAAGTTTTGGGCATCGGGGAAGAGCTTCGGATCCCGCCGGCCCAAGAGGGACGATCGGAGGAGGAGGCGGACGGTGGTCGGAAGCGCAAAAGGATTAAGCAGCCGGACTATTACTCGTCCCCCTCCTCGCTTCACTTTTAGTCCGGCCGAGGTCGATCAATTTTTCAATTGCCTTCTAGGAGTCGAGTGCCCTTAGGTTACTCCGGGCTAATAAGCGGATACATGGACCCCAAGAAACGAAACTTCAGCGGCATGAAGTCTCATGACCGTCACGTGATGATGATGCGGATTCTTCCGGTTGCAATCCGAGGTATAATGGATGACCATGTCCGTGCAACGCTGACTGGGCTCCGTAACTTCTTCGACTTCATAACTCGGAAGTCGATAAGCGTGAAGAAACTCGCAAGGCTCCAGGGAAGAGATCGTGGTGATCCTATGTGAGCTTGAGATGTACTTCCCGCCTGCATTCTTTGACGTGATGGTCCATCCGTTGGTCCATATCATGGATGATATCGTCGATCTAGGGCCGGCATTCTTACACAACATGATGCCGTTTGAAAGAATGAATGGGGTCATTAAAGGATACGTTCGTAACAGGTCACATCCGGATGGAAGCATCGTCCGGGGCTGGCTCACCGAAGAGTGCATCTCTTTACGCACGAATTATCTAGACATCGAGGACCCTGTTGGTTTGCCTCAAAACAAGCACCTCCGCGAGTTCGAGGGAGTAGGCCACAAAAATGGAAGGAAGGAACTGCACGTGCACATGTCTGGTCGGACTTCCGACATTGACAGGGCCAACTTAGTAGCGCTACAACACATTGACTTGATCGATCCTTGGTTGAAAGAGCACAAAACCATGATAGAGAACAGTGGCAAGCCGATGATGATGGAAGCAGAAATATATAGAGAGCACAACTCCTCTTTCGCGCGCTGGTTCAAAGACCACATTGATGCTAATCCCCCACCAATGGATTCTGACAAGGATAAACTAGTATTGGCCTTGTCACATGGCCCCGCGCCCAACATCATGAGTTACCAAGCGTACGATATCAACGGGTACACATTCTACACGGAAGAAAAAGACAAGAACAGTGTTTACCGTAACTCGGGGGTATCGATGGATTCCTGGACGGGTGACGTAAAGACTAGATACTACGGAAGAATCGAGGAAATCGGGGAGCTTAGCTACGCTGGGGAGAAAGTGCCGATGTTCCGTATCAGATGGGCTAAGAGCGTCACAAAAGAAGACCGGTATTTCACCACCATGTTTCTACCCGAAGCCAACAAATCAAAGTCCACGAATGCCACCGCGCAGAATGAGCCATGGGTACTGGCAGAACACGTGCACCAATGCTTCTTCATAACCGACCCATCCAGGCCTAGCCGTGTTATCGTGAGGAGAGGCAAGAGGACCATCGTCGGAATGGATGGAGTCGCCAACGAGGAAGACTTCGAAGGACAAGTCGGAGACCCAATGATGGAAGAATCCGAGGACGAAGACACAACATACACCACAAGAAGAAGCAGGACCACGCTACCG
This sequence comes from Lolium rigidum, assembly GCF_022539505.1. NCBI lineage: Eukaryota > Viridiplantae > Streptophyta > Magnoliopsida > Poales > Poaceae > Lolium > Lolium rigidum. Next base: position 84,471,770 of record NC_061512.1, on the reverse strand, counting down.
AGGTCGGGTCGACCCTTCAAAAGAAGAAGTCATGACACGGGGCTAAATTATTCAACGACGAGCAAGAAAAGCAAGAAGAAAGCGAAACACTCTTCTCAATCGATGATGTAAAACTTTATTTGCAATCTATAACTCATATTTTGTGTAATTCATAACTACTCATATGGTCATGGCCAATATTTTATGTATGACTAATTAATATTGTGTTGGTCAATATTTTGTGTATGTAATATATAACTCATATTTTTTTGTAATGCCTAATTAAGATTTTGAAATTGTTTTTGCATATATAACTCATGCATATTTCTTGGCTATTATCTTGAAAAGATAAGAACATAAATATAATAGAAAAGGCCAGAAAAGAAATAAAGAAAAACAAAAGAAAAGATGAGTTGGGGAGGATTGCATGTGATCTGGGCCAAGTCCCAAGTATACACGGACTAGACTTATTGCCGGCGCACCAGGGCTTTGGTGCGCCGGGGTCCACCTGTCCCCGGCGCACCAAAGCCCTGGTGCGCCGGCAATAAGTCTACTCCGTGTATACTTGGGACTTAACCGCACGCCAACTTGATTTCTCCTTCTTCCCCATTCCTTCGACGCCGCCAGAACCCTAGCTAACCGCTGCCGCCCTGCACCTGCCCCCTTGTCGCCGAGCCGCCGAGAGGAGGAGGAGCAGGCGTCTCCACACCGTCGCCACCGGAGGAGGAGGAGGGCGTCGCACGCGGAGGAGGAGGAGGGCGTCGCACGCGTGCCGGCCACCGTCGCCACCGTCGGTAAGAACCACCCTCTCCCTTCCCCTCTTCCTTCCCCAACGCCGCCAGGACCTCCTCCACCTCCCCTCCCCTCCCCTTCTTCCTTCCCCTCTCCCTTCCCCTCTCCCTGCCTCCGAAATTGGTATTGGTTTAGTTCTTGCAGTAGCCCTAACGAAATTGCTATTAGGGTTCATTGCGGTGTTCATTGGTTCAATGCAAATGAAAATGTAGTAATATTTAAATGAACCATATTGCAATTTCCTTGTTCAAATTGGAAATAGGGTTCTCTGGTTTGAATTTGTTCAACCCTAAACCAATTGGTTCTCTGGTTTGACAAAATTGGCAATTGGTTTGGTTTAGTTAAATGCAAATAGGGTGGTTTAGCTAGCGATAGGTTTCAATTTTTGAATGCTAAAAATTGGTTTCAAATTCTAGCGATAGGTTTCAATTTTTCATTATAAGTTATACATAAAATTTTGAATGCTAGCAGTAGGTTTCATTTAATTGATTTAGTTAAATGCTAAAAATTGTTCTCTTGTTTTGGTGATATAGAAATAACTAAATGAAAAATTCTAGCAGTAGCAGTAGCTAGTATTAGTAGGTTTAGTTGATAAAATTTGTTCTCTGGTTGGAATTTGTTAGAGAATGCTAAAAATGTGTTCTCTGGTTTGAATTTGTTAGTTCAAAAATCCTAAAATGCTATTTCTCTTAGAGAATGCTATTTCTCGGGTTTTAATTTGTTCTCTGGTTTGAAAAAGGAAAATGAAATGCTAGTTGGAGAAGAACTAGGCAGTAGGAAGTATGTTAGTTCTTGATTAAATGAAAATGAATTTGTTCTCTAGTTTGAAAAAAAATAAAATGAAATGCAAAATGCAGTAGCTTGGTTTAGATGAAATTGAAGTGCAGTGCTACTGCTACTAATTTCTGAAATATTTGAAGTGCAGTACTACTGCTACTAATTTCTGAAATATTTGAAGTGCAGTGCTACTGCTATTGCTAGGTAATTAATGCTATGCTACATCATATTGATTCTCTGGTTTGAAATTTTGACAGAGCACTAAAATGAATTCATTCTCTGGTTTGAAATTAAATGATGAAATGCAGTAGAAAATGATGAAATGCAGTAGCAAATGCCTCTCTGGTCATGTGTTGTTGGTACACATGACTAGACATGGTGTGTATGAAAATGCTTGCAATATTCCATTTGTTTAGGTAAATAAGCAGTAGGTAAAGAAGCAGCAGGTTTAGTTCACTATACCATTTATAAAATGCCCAAAAAATGCTAGCATCTTGACTGGTGTTCTCTGGTTTAAAAATGCTACTGCATTTATTCTCTGGATCAATGGATCAAAAAAGAAAGAATGCTACTGGGCTCCTTTGGTTCTGTAAACATAATTTGAGAAGTACAAATACTGGGCCAGATTTGATGTTAACTGTACATGGTTCTCTGGAAATGAATTGGGTTCATTTAAATGCCTAATGAAATGCATTCTCTGGTTCATGCTAATAACAAGAATGAAATGCTAATATACAAAATAAATTGCTGCCAGTGTAGGTGTTGCATGCTCATGCTCATAACATGAATGAAATGCAAAATTGCTTGCTCATGTTCAAAATGCTCATGCATGCTCACTGGTTGTAAATAAATTTTAGCAAATTTTACTTGATGGATTCTTGTGAGCTTTAGATTATGGTTATTTAGTTCATAAATGATTTGTGCTGATGGTTTACATGAAAAATTCAGTAGCTACTGGCCAGTATAAAAAATGATGAAATGAACACTTTAGGGTTTAATTCATTCTCTGGTTCATTTAAAACAAAATGAAAATGATGTACATGCATGGTTCTCTGGAAATGAATTGGGGTTTTTTATTATAGTGGAAATGCTACTGGTGGTATTTAAATGATGATGCTATGCATGCTGCTGCTGTGCATGTTGCTGTTATGGTTATGGTTATGGTGATGGTTGAGCTAAATGAACATGCTGATTATGGTGATGGTTGAGCTCCGGTGAAAATGAAGTTGTTATATATATGTTTGCATTTCCTGTTACAGGGATTGAGTTGCTATTGAGTGCCGGAATGTCGATTCATTTCCGTTCCGGCAATTCTAGCAGTCGGCATGACCAATTTTTAGCAAAGGTCATGCCGAATTTTTCCGTGAATTCTAACTCTTTTTCATCTTCTATTAGTGCAAGTCACCATGGCGTCTCAAGAAGAATTAGAGGAGCACTACAATAAGCACTTCTTTAGGACGGAGGAGGATGCCGAGGCCGCTGGTGTTGGCGGCGACGAGGACCATGAGATGGAGGATGACGCTGGGGGTAGTGCCGACGAGCCAAGCGGCAACGAGGCAAGCGATGCCGCCGGGGGTAGTACCTACGCGCCAAGCGGCGACGAGGCAACCGGCGCCGCCGGGGGTGGCGGCGAGACAAGCGGCGACGATCCTAGCGGCGCCGCCGTGAGTAGTGGCACCGGGACAAGTGGTTCCAAGAGGCCGCGGAAGGCAAGGCGCCAAAACACGGTCGCCACCGGCAGAGACACAATAAAAGAGGTGGACCCCGCCAGTGGTTTGCCGGTGGAGCCTAAGCATGTTGCCAAGGGGTACGGCAACCAACTGGCATGTATCCTACGAGAGGTCGTCAATCTCAACGCGACGGACCTCCGAGCTGAGAACAAAGCGCCTTTGCGAGCCCAGCTCATTGCGAGGTTGCACGCACGATACAAGTTCCTAGGCGACTACGCCTCTAGTCATCAAACCAACAACATTGTGAACTCACAAGCCCTCCTGAAGTTCACCAAACACCTCAGCAGCTATAAGTACATGGTGCGGAAGCTGATTGCTGAGGGCAAAGGTTTCGAAGAGGTCCACTCCACCTTTCCGCATGTCACCCAGGCGGACTTTGATGCTTTTGTGGCCAATGAAGAGCTACAAGCAACCAAGAATCGCAAGTTGTGGGGGAAGGAAATGCGGGAGCTTAACATCGGCAACCACAACCTTGGGAGCCGTGGGTACGAGGGAAAGGAGCCCTATTGGGCGAAGGAGGACGAGGCGTATGTAAATGCCGGCATTGAGAACCCCTGGCTCAAGTACAAGGACCCGCTTGAAAGAAGATTCATCGGGTCCCGGTACCATAAGAAGAAACTAACCGGGGAACTTGTCACGGACCCGAAGGTCGTAATCGACATAATTTGGTTCACGAACGACAAGAAGGTCCCGTCCTTGGAGAAAAAACTGGTAAGCAATTTACCGGTTTAATTAGATCAAGTATCGTTCATATAATAGTAGCAACATTTCTAAATGGTTCACGTTTCTTCCGCAGAAGAAGAAAGACAAAGACTTTCTCAAGGTGACGAAGGCTCCTCGTCCCAGGCGTCGACGGGCAGGGTAGCATGGGACAAGCCTCTCGTACGGGCGCTAAACATCGTCAATGAGCATTCACCTACGAGAAGGCCGCATAGAGGCCGTGTGGCTGGCGCCGGTACAGTCCACAAGCATGTTAACTACGGCTTGTCGTCTCGCGGCCGATAAAAATGCGCGCGAGTGAGAGGAAGCAGCGGGAGGCGGAGGAAATGAGGGAGTCAATCCTAGCCCAAGTCCAAGCTGGTTTGGTACCGCAACCGGTACCGCAACTCAAAGCTACACTCGTACTCGAAGTCAAAGCTGAAGTCGCCGCTTCGGTCCAAGCAGATTTCGACGCTCTACACGCGTGGTATGAGGGTGGCAAACAAGCCCCCCCCCCCCCCCCCGAAAATGCAAGTGGTTAGCTTCGACGGCAGCAACTCGATGGCGCCGCCGTCCGCCGGCAATGACAATGTTATAATGGAGACTCCTCCGGCCGCCGGCAATGTCGCTGGTGCTAGGGATTCACCGTCCATGCCGGGTAGCAGCCCCTCCGTCACTTGCACGCCCGCCGCCGCATGTGCCGGCCCGTCGACATTAGCCGAGCTCAACGCCCTCAAGGTAATTAACTAATGTGTACATCAAGTTAATATATTAGTTTCATCATCCTTGCCCTCTCTCTAACGCCATACACATGTTCTCGCAGGCGCTCTCAACGCCATGCACCTTCCTGATGAGAGTAAACGACGAACTCAAAGACGTCGCGAGGGGTCCATCCTTCGGCCCCTGGATAAGAAGTGGCACACACGAGATATGGCGGATGACGTTTACCGGGTTGAAGTGGATCGGGCGTTACCGGGCTATGAGGATTTGTTTCCTCCTAATCAACCGCATGGTGCCGATGACGATAGCCCGTTGAATCCGGCCTCACCGAAGGGTTGGGTATCGCTATGGCCGAAGACCCTAATTCGGATCAACACCTACTCGGGGTCGACGGCAAGCAAAGACAAGCACCTTGCGGCGCCACATGTCAGCGTCCCTCCACGACAGCCCAGCGGCGCCGGTGGTCATCGCCCCACCGAACGGCCAGCCTGCGCCGGAGGTCGGCGCCCAACCACAACAGCCGAGCTGCGCCGGAGGACGAGGAATACGAACGTGAGAACTTCCAATGGGATATTCCTACGTCTTCACAAGTTGTCCATGAGGATGCGCCGGCATCGAAATATGTGTGCTCCAAGAAGCCGTTCGATTCTCAAGAAACGGCCGAGGAGGAAAATCCCGAGGAGGTCGCCACCGCCGCCGTCAAAAATATGCTGAGCCCAAACACACTCCGTGCTACGGCCACTACGGCGATGGATGGTCCAGCACTACAACCCAAGAAGAGGAAGAGGGCAAATAAGAAGGACGCCAAAGACAAGGCGGTGGCCAAATCCAAGGACAAGGTCCCACTCCTTGACAAGTTGCCAAACAATTGGCGACCTCTGCATCACTTGGGTGAACCGATGCTGCCGGAGCATGTCCTGAATAAACTCACCCCGGATATGAGGAGCTTGCATGAGACCTGTCAGGCATGTGGAGAACATTCTTCTCAAATCAAAAGATCCTGCTTACCCTCTCTTCGTGGCGAAGGTGCCAACTGGCATGAACTTCGTCGAGAAGTACCCCGCGGACTTGTGCTTCATCCGGTTCAACAACATCTTCAGCATCTATCGCATGCAAGCGCTCCACTTTAGTGTGGTTCGCCTAGTTGCTCTTAGCTTGTCTTCCCAGATTGTTAAGGAGGGGACGCCGACCATCGCGATAATGGACCCCTTCTATATGCGGGAGAGCATCATCCGCAACGCCGGGGATCGCGCGATTGCCACCCGGCAGGTCGAGGATTTCATGCCGGCGAACATTAAAAAGGGCGCCATTCTCATCCCTTACTTCCCCGAGTAAGTAATCACTCGCTAGTCCCCCATCACCATTCTATCATATATCTCCATTTGCATTTCCAAAGGTTAATCCGTGTGTTTTCCGCGAGAGACAAGTTCTCGCACCCTCATCGTCGTGCACCCGCAACACTCGCATGCGGTCTATCTCGACTCGGGTAGGGACCGCAAGAAAGACTACACCCACATCAGGGCCCTTCTCAATGATGCTCTCACCGGCTTCGCCAACAAGGCAGGCCCCCTCAAAGTAGAGAGGAAATCCCGAGGAGGCTTTGTCTTAACCCACACAACCAACTTCCCCTGCCTCAGGCAGTCGACGCAAGACAATGGGATGGACGCGTGGTATGCCATCCTTCAGATGCAGGAGTACATAAAGTACACAGATGACATGTTGCTGCTATAGAATCTCAGAAACAGGTTTGCAAACATGGCGGATGTCCCTGATAGAGAGATTAGAAAGAACTGGGTCGCATCCAGCAGTTCATTTGCACGGTAATCCTGCAGGATGTCAACGCTAGGTCTGGCGAGTTCTTCTACGGCTACGGTCTACCACCTAATGACGAGATAGAACTCCGCTTGGAGATGTCGCGTGATGAGAGGCCGTTCAACTCGCTTGAGGGCTGCCGTCCATTCCCCCCTAGGCGTACAACCTGATCCTACGATGGGAACACTTGCTAAAGCTTGAACGATATGTCCTTGAACTTCCGTATTGTAGTAATTGCTATATATTCCAATAGAATCGACTTGTTGCTTTTAGTTAGTTGTATGAATGTGCATGTGAACATGTGTCTATAGTTTCATTTACTTTGCTATATATTTCAAGATTATGGCGTAGATAGCTTAATAATTATTTGCATTACTTGCCTCGTATTTGGAGTTCGCCGATGATTAGAATGTTCGGTCACTCGTACACTCGGGGGTGGAGCCAGTGAGCCTTGGTGCGACGGCCACAAGTATCAATCTCTTGTGCATCCTACCTAGCCTCACTGACTCCATCCCAATTTGTTTCGACCGACAAATTATGAGGCACGCTATTTAATTCGTACTACTTGTCTTTTATTTGAGTTCACACTTCTTAATTGCATTGGCCGATGATTAAAATGTTCGGTCACTTGTACACTCCGGGGTGGGGCCAGTGAGGCTTGGTGTGATGGCCACAAATATCAATCTATTGTGCATCCTACCTAGCCTCGCTGACACCATCCCTGTATGTTATTATTTATTTCGACCAACAAAGTATGAGGCACATGCTATTTAGTTCGTATTACTTGTCTCTTATTTGAGTTGGCATTTGTTCATTGCATTGGTACTAACATTTTACTTGTCTTGTGAATGGAGATGCCGACGACATATGTCGTGTACAAGGGGAGGGTTCCTGGAGTCTACGACGATCGGGAGGACTCGTCGCGAGACAGGTGCACCGTTTCAGCGGCAACAGCTACAAGGGATACCCCACTAGGGTGGAGGCGGAAGGAAGATACGCCCGTTATGTAGCGGGAGAGATGAGGGACATGAGGAGGAATCGGATGAAGACCATGGCCTTCGTGATGATGGTCATCATGACCATGTTGGTCATGTTCTATGTGATTGTAGTTTAGGTTAGGACCTACATTGTGAGGTGTATGACGATACATGTGACGACTATGTACCGAGACTTCTAACTTTGTGAAACTTCGTCGTTCGGTGTTGCATATGCACATGTGTTGTATGACTCAACGAGACTTGCGTATTTGTGTATTGATACCGAAATGAAACTTGGCTCTCTATGTGCTTCTCATATTGCATGTACTGCTGTCTAAATGTGAACTGTTATATAATGCTATATAAATATGAAAATATGAATTGTAATATGCTGGAAAAAGCGGGAAAATTGAATTTTCGAATATTACTGCCGACGCACCTCAATGCCCTTCTGCCGGCGCACATCGCACGCGCCAGTGCTGGCAGCCCTACTGCCGGCGCAGTCGCACGTGCGCCGGTGGAACAAGCCCGTTGCCGGCGAAGTAATGCTGGTGCGCCGGCAGTAGATGAACTTCCGCCGGCGCACAGGGTGGTGCGCCGGCAGTAGACACTTATCACCGGCCCGTTCGCACCGGCGGGCTAGGGTGCGCCGGCGGTAGACCAAATAGGTGCGCCGGCAATAGGCCTTCTCCTTGTAGTGTGATGCGGACCAGCGCGAGCACCATGACACCTCAACCTTAGTACGGTGCTGGTGCCACCAGCACCCACCGACAGGCCAACACTGGAAGTAGAGATGCGACGCCGCATCGCTGCGGTACGACCACGCGTACCTCTATCGAAATTTTTTGCGTTCCTTCCTCGCCTGGGAACACAACACACGACGGGCATCCTTGGAGGTGTGTGACTTCCCGCCTGGTGAGGACTATGACAACCTCGCCACAATCACCGGTGACTTGGACGAGCCTCCTGCTGCGGAAGTGGCAGTCAAGAAGGAGATGTCTGGGAGGGGTTGGACGACGTTGTCCAGCTCACGGCGATGGTGTCAGAGCACAACGCAACACTTCCACCGCCTCCACAACTGCCGCTGCAAGCCGAGTGGGAAGGGCAGATAGTTCCGCCGCCGCCTCCACCGCTGGACATGCCACCGGAGTACCCTGTGTGACCGCAGGGGCCATGGACACCGCCCATGCTCGTCGACCTCACCGAGGACAAGGAATACAAGTAGGCGGCAGCGGCCTAGACACTGGCACACTAGGGTTTATATTTTTTCTTTTGTTTATTTCCTATGTAAATTATCTTTGAATGAATTAAATATTTCTGAAATTTCACGCGCTTTTAATTTTCATTTGAATTTTGTTTGTTTGTTTGTTCTTCGGCCAACATTTCATTTGAATTTTATTTGTTTGTGTTTTTCGGCCAACAGGCCATCACAGAATATGTCGCGTCGCTAAAAGCACTGGCCTGACACCTGACAGACCGGACCGCTACCTGATTTCTACTTGCCGCGCGATCCAAGAAAACCGATTAGGACGATTTGGGTCACCGTTTTAAATCGGCATGGCCTGATTGCTTGTGGATCTAGCGCATCAGCGAGACCTGTATGTGGATGTGAGTCCTGTTTCAGTAAACTGCACCTATATTGTGCCGTACCGTCAACTGATAGCGGATCACGACGTGATTTGGACCTTCCGTGGACAGCGAAGCCCATACACTAGCGACTTGTGACTTTGCAAGTGGCGCAGGATATTCTCGAGCTGATCGGTCGCCGGGCGCTCGCACGAGATGCCGCACCCACACCACTGTGTCCGATCAACAACCAACAACGCTGCCAAGGCCACTAGGCCATATGCGCATGCTTCGGCGCCGTCAGAAGCTGCAAAATTCTCATGGGACGATCGATCAGACACTTCAATATCTTTCACAATATGCTACGCATAAAGAGAAAGGCCAGCGTGTTTCGTAGCGCGCGCTATAGCATCAGTTTGAACAAGATTTAGATCGAAACTGATAGTCTTTTCTACGGCAAAGCAAGAAACATGTTACGGTTCGACCTGCACTTGTTAGAGAAAAGAGAGAAAACCTGCTACAAAGCTAGCAGGTCCAATTACATCTTAATTCCTCCGTAAAAGAAAATAAGTTTAGACAGTTAGTTCTGTTAGCAGGGCAGTGTGGTCATAGCTAGTTTAGCTCCCGGACTAGCTAAACAAGAAATCCAGGTGGTTTTGTTGGATATTATGGAAAATGAAAAGTTATATTGGCATCAAAGGTCAAATGAGCTTATGAGCATTGGCTGTTGCAAGGCGTTGATAATACTGCTTTTGTCCATCGTGTTGCTAATGGGAAAAAAAATACTATGCATACTTTGAAGTATAATGATTTGTTGATTGACGGGACTCGGGATCTTTTAAAACATGCAGACGATTGCTATAAATAGCATTTTGGTCCTGCTCCTCGCAATAATATTTCTGCTAATCTGTGGAGAGAGAGAGAGGGAGAGAATATCTGTGGTTGATAACATGGACCTGATTAGGTCGTTATCTATTGATCAGATTGAAAAATTATTGTATTCCCAATGAAGCTTAATAAAGCCAAGGGCCGAGATAATATTCCTATTGAACTTTTTAAACATTGTTGGGATATTGTCGTACATGATATTATCAGAATGTTTGAGCATTTTCATATAGGTATAGTAGGTGTGCAGAGATTAAACTATGGAGTGATAACCTTATAAGCTGATCACCAAAACCATTTGTTTGACACTTGATCCTTATGATGAGAAACTTTTTAGTATTCAATAGAATTCTTTAATTAAAAAAATTACTCATGGGATTATTTTCTTGCATGAGTTTATTCATCATACACATGTTAGTTGAAGTTGGACTTTGAAAAAACTTAAGATAAAGTAAACTGAATCCTTTTTTCAAATATTTTCATAAAGTAGGTTTCTCATATTTTTTGCTTTTGGATCCATCAGATTATGCTCAATTTTACCGTCTCCGTGAAAATAAATAATGAACTGGGTCCTTACTTTGATAGTGTAAAAGCGGTAAGAGAGGGAGACCCCCTTTCCCGTTTCTTGTCAACATGGCCAGGGAAGTGTTAACTAAAATGGTTTTGGAAAGCTCGAAAAAATGGGTTTGTGGCGGGGCTCGTTCCCAATCTTATTGAAACTATTATAGCGATCCTACAGTAAACCGATGATACGGTCCTTTGTATCACACATGACCTTCAGAGAGGAATTAACCTGAAGCTTATTTTATACATGTTCGAGTTGATGTATTGACTCAAGATAAATTTCATGAAAAGTGAGGTTATCTCTATAGGAGGAGACCATGATATAACCACCACGGAGACAATGATATAACCACCACGTGGGAAACTTACCTATGAAATACTTGGTTGTGTAATCTCTAGTATAGCTTAGCTTAGCCTAGTTTAGTTTCCTTTAAGTGCTGTTCTCAAGCACTCTGTTTCCTTTTAGTTTTAGTTTTGTACCTTATACCAAAAAATGCAATAAAAATATACACAGTGAGGAAACTCACTGTACAGGTTTCAAAAAAAAAAAAATACTTGGTTGTGCATGTGTCTTTTGCTGCCTTACTAATTATCAGTGTATTTCTTTCATCCCTTTGGATTGAAATAACAAAACAGATTGAAATCAAAATAATATGATTTAACCTCAGACCCTTTTTAATGTAGCCGATAATAGTGGAGCTCGAAAATTGATGTGTATTCGAGTCATAGGAGCCGCTGCTAATCAGCGATATGCTCATATTGGTGATGTTATTGCTGCTGTAATTAAATATGCATTTCCGCAAATGTCTCTAGAAAGATCCGAAGTAATTCGAGCTGTAATTGTAGGTACATGTAAAGAGTTCAAATGTTTGTTAAGAAATTTGATTCCTGCATTTGTGATAATGCATCCTCTTGGGTTAGATTAACTTTATTACTGTCCTGCTTATCTGGAATTCTAGCTTCCTATAGGTCGATGTTTATGTTCAATAAGACATTTATTGAAAGGCTTAAGAAACATCAAAGGAAATTCCTTTAGCAGAATAAGTGCAAGAAAATTAAATATCATATGGTGAAATGAAAAAGGATTTGTAAATCAAAAAATAGAGGAGGCCTTGGGGTTAGAAATTTATGAAAACAAAACCTGGCTCTCCTAGTTAAATGGTGGTGGAGATTGGATACTCAAGATGGGTTGTGGCAAAAAAAAGGTGAAATCAAAAATTTAAGAAATAAAATGGTTGTCTTGATTAAATCAAGGTTTAGTGATTCTCCTTGTTCGAAAGAAATTATGCAAGTAAAGGATATCTATATGGAAGGAAGAGGTGTCGTGCTAAAAATGGCAATATTCTTCGGTTCTGAAAAAATGTATGGTTAGATTGTACTGCGCTAATGGAGAAGTACCCGGGGTTGTATGATATATGTTAGGAGGTTGATATTACCTTCAAGCATTGTTCCTTGAAGAAGTCTAATGTGAATTTTAGAAGAAGATTGCATAATATCTTACATGATCAATGGAATTACATTACTAGGGAGGCAAGAGATTGATACGTCCAAAACGTATCTACTTTCCCGAACACTTTTGCTATTGTTTTACCTCTAATTTGTGTATTTTGGATACAACTAACACGGACTAACGCTGCTTTCAGCAGAATTGCCCTGGTGTCTCGTTTTTGTGTAGAAACTCAACTTTCAGGAAAATCCCCGGGATTAATTCCAATGGGCCTATTTTCACAGAAGAATAATGGAGCCAGAAGACCAGAAGGAGGGGGCCACGAGGCAGCCACCCCACCAGGCGGCGCTGCAGGCCCCTGGGCCGCGCCAGCCTATGGTGGCGGCGCCTCGGGCAGCCCCAGGTGCCTCCCTTCCGACTACTTAACGTCTTCGACCTAAAAACGCACGGGGGTTAGACGAAATCGCCAGAAGACATCCAGAACACCGCCGCCATCGTGAAACCCCGTCTCGGGACCAGAAACTCCGTTCTGGCACTCCGCCGGGACGGAGAATTGAAGGAGATCATCGCCATCATCACCACCGACGCCTCTCCATCGACCAGCATGTTTTCCCCATCCATGTGTGAGTAATTCCTCCGCTGTAGGCTGAAGGGGATCGTAGGAATTGGATGAGATTGGTCATGTAATAGCATAAGATTGTTAGGGCATAGTGCCTAGTGTCCGTAATTGGTACTTTTATGATATTGTTGCAACTTGTTATGCTTAATGCTTGTCACTAGGGCCCGAGTGCCATGATCTCAGATCTGAACAGCTTATCAATTCATGATGATATTCATTGCTTTATGATCTTACCCGCAAGTTGTATACATGTATTGTTGTCCGGAACCCGAGGCCCCAAAGTGACGAAATTGGGACAACCGAAGGGGAAGGCGGTGATATGAGGATCACATGTGTTCACGGAGTGTTAATGCTTTGCTCCGGTGCTCTATTAAAAGGAGTACCTTAATTTCCAGTAGATTCCCTAGAGGCCCGGCTACCACCGGCTGGTAGGACAAAAGATGTTGTGCAAGTTTCTCATTGCGAGCACGTACGACTAAATATGGAACACATGCCTATTGATTGATTAGTACTTGGATACCATTTTATTACTATCTGCAAATGTCATACTTTGATTGTTACATGATTTATCTCATCCATGCAACGCCCGTTCATCCATCCCTATGCCTACAATATTTTAATCCTGCTGTTTACTATAATCACTACTGCTGTCTTTGTTACACTGCTACTGCTATAAAACTGTTGCTACTGATAAACTCTTGCGAGCAAGTCTGTTTCTAGGTGCAGCTGAATTGACAACTCCGCTGTTAAGGCTTACAAATATTCTTTGGCTCCCCTTGTGTCGAATCAATAAATTGTGTTTTTCTTCCCTCGAAGAATGTTGCGATCCCCTATACTTGTGGGTCATCAAGACTATTTTCTGGCGCCGTTGCCGGGGAGCATAGCTTTATTTGCAAGTTCACTTGGATTGATATTGTTCGCTGCAAATTCTCCATCATGGGTAAACCTCGCGATACTAAAGTCGCCATATTACCATCCACTACAAGAAAAGGTACAACTCTGAGTACCTCTGCTGCTCTTGATTCACCATCTGTGATAAGTAAACTTGTTTCACCACCACAAGCTTCAAATGTTGGTACTTCTGCTGAATCTGAAAATTCCTCTTATAATTTTGATGATGCTTCTGCTGTGCTTGATAATGATGGTTCATTAGGATCTTTTCTAGATGCTACGATTGCTAGATCTAGACAAATTGAAAGTACTGAAACTCCTAATGAAAATACTGCTACACCTGTTAATTCACCTGAGTCTGTTGAATACTCTAGTGATGATCTTGATGAAGATTATGTAGAACTTGATGATGATTTCATTGATAAATGCAACGCTACTACTGGTACAAGTAATATTAAAAAGCTTCTTGCACAACATACTTGTTAGATATAAACTGTCTCCCGATCCTAAATTTGCCACATCTCCTATAAACATTAAGGATAAGGATTATGATTTTTCTCTTGATTTATCTCATATATCTATTGTTGAGAAAACACCTTTTTGTGGTACTGAAAAAGAAAGTGTTGTAGAACACATGAATGAGCTTTCAACTTTGAGTAGCTTGTTTTCTGATGATATCAAGAAGCGTACTTATTTCGTTGCTAAAATTTTTCCTTTCTCATTAAAGGATGATGCTAAAACTTGGTATAATAGTTTGCCTCCTGATTCTATTGATAGTCCAAGTGATTTGCTTGATGTTTTCTTTCGGAAATACTTTCCCTGCTAGTGCTCAACATATTGCTTTGCGAGAGAATTTATAATTTTGACCAGGAAGATGGAGAGAAATTGCTCGAGGCTTGGGCGAGATTTTGCTCTCTTATCGGAGCTCGGCCTGGACATGATCCGGAAAAGCATGATTTACTTGATATATTTTATAGTGGACTAACCATTGAGTCTAGGGCATACCCGGATAGTTGTGCTAGTTGTGTTTTCGGAAAAGAACTCCAGCACGACGTCGAAGAATTATTGGCTAGAATAGGCCGGAATCATGATGATTGGACTACACCTGAACCAACCCCGACACCAATATTGAAGAAGAGGGGTATGATTAAATTAAATTATGAAGATATGAGGGAAGCCAAGAAATCTCTTAAAGAGAAGGGTATTAAATCCGAAGATGTGAAGAATTTACCTCCCATAGAAGATTTATGCAAGATAACTCCCCCTTCATCCATGATTGAGGTACACTCTCTTCAACGCTTTACTAGGGAAGATATTCCGTACTCAAAACCTCCTGGTCAATGCTTAGATGAGTTTGATAATTACAATGTTAAGCAAAATAATTTTAATATGAGAGTAGATAATCATTTAATGGAAAATTCTCGAGCTATTAGTGAATTGCATGGTATTGTGCAGAGAACCTCCAATGATGTTAAGATGCTTGTTAAACATTTTCATATGGTTCAAACTCAAATTGATCAACTCACTAAAGTGCAAAATGACTTGTTAAAAAATAGTTCTAAGGAGAAACATGCTTATGAAGTAACAACTAGAGGTGGTGTTTCTACTCAGGATCCTCTATATCCCGAGGGGCATCCCAAAAGAGTTGAACAAGATTCTCAACGAACTGAAACTAGTGCTCCTTCTAAGAAAAAGAAGAAGAAACATAAAACTGTTGTAGAATCCTCTGAGCCTGTTAATGATCCTAATAGTATTTCTATTTCTGATGCTGAAACTGAAAGTGGTAATGAACATGATAAAGATAATGATAATAATGATGCTTTTGATAAAGAAGAGGTTGAAGATGAACCTGAAAATCATGCTAATAATAAAAAGTATACTAAAGAAGATTTTATTGCTAAGAAACATGGTAATGAAAGAGAACCTTGGGTTCAAAAGCAAATGCCTTTTCCTGCTAAGAAACTAATATCAAAGGAAGAAGAACACTATAATAAATTTTCTGATTGGATGAAACCTTTGTTCCTGCAAATCCCTTTGACTGATGCTATTAAATTGCCTCCTTATTCAAAGTATATGAAAGATATTGTCTCTAACAAAAGGAAAATTCCTAATGAGGAGATTTCCACTATACTTGCTAATTACTCTTTCAATGGAAAAGTTCCAAAGAAGCTGGGCGACCCAGGTATACCGACTATTCCTTGTTCTATCAAGAATAATTATGTTAGAACTGCTCTATGTGATTTGGGAGCAGGTGTTAGTGTTATGCCTTTTTCTCTTTACAAGAGACTTTATTTAGATAAGTTGATACCAACTGATATATCTTTGCAAATGGCTGATAAATCTACTGCTATTCCTGTTGGTATATGTGAGGATGTTCCTGTTCAAGTTACTAATAATTGCTTAATATTAACTGATTTTGTTGTGTTGGAAATTCCTGAAGATGATAATATGTCTATTATTCTTGGGAGACCTTTTCTAAACACCGCAGGGGCTGTTATTGATTGCAAGAAAGGAAAAGTTACTTTCAATGTTGATGACAAGGAGCATACTGTTTATTTTCCCAAGAGGATTGATAAAGTATGTGGAGTTAATACAATTTCTAATGTGAGAACTATCAAAGTGGGAGCTATTGATTGTCCTATATATGAGCCTAAGCATGGATATCAAAGTATTATGATTGGATCCATATCAATTCAATACAAGGTAACATGATTGATTTGAGGTTTATTTCTTCTTATGTCATGTAAAATTTATTTGGTGGCAAGACTTGATCAACCTTGTTAACAAATACATTTTATATGCATAGAAGAGCTAAACAACATTTCTTTCTTCCTCCACTTGCTTTACTTGCTGTAGCACTACTTGTTTTGCAAAATGATTTAGTTGTTTAGAGGTTTGAAACATCTTTTTCTGCCCTGTAATAATAATTTTATCACCCAGAAATGTGCGTTTTTCAAAGTTCTCAAAAATTTACAAAAATTATACTGTTGGTCTTATTTTTCGAAGAGCTACCTGGGAGTGCCAGGGGCTGACCAGTGGGGCACCATGGGGCTGGACACCATGGGCCGGCGCGGCCAGCAAGGGGGGCGCGCCACCCTGCGGTGTGGGCCCCTCCTTGCCCCACTAACTCATCTCTTCCTCCCATCTCACTCTCTCTCCCGAAAATACTCGTACTCACTTTCTCTCACTCGCGTTTCTGCTCAAGAGCTCAAGATTTCTCGATCTCTTTGCTCAGCCCAGATTTCTGTCTGAAATTTGGCACATTTGCTCTCCGGTATGTGACTCCTCCGATTATCCAATTAGAATTTTGTTTGGTTGAGTATATCTTGAATATTTTGCTGCTGCAGGTAACATGTTAAGTGAGTTTGCATGCTTGTTCTAAGTTGTAAAAATTAGTTTTGATGCATGTTTAGTACTCTACCAAGTTCCTATAGTAGTTTCCCTCAATTATATGTCTCCAAATTAACTTTTATAATGATTGTTGAAAAATTTCAGAAAATGGAGTGGAATAGGCACCAACTCAACCAACAAGAATTGGAGGTGCAACAGGTTATGAGAGTTCACCGCGAAGAGGGAGTATACCCCTCTTACTACCCATGCGTTGATTTTATGAGGAGTGCAGGAATCCTGCGGGATGTTCAAAATCTGATTTCCAATGCAGGGTTGGAAGGTTTTGTTGTTGGTGAACCTTGCCAATATGCAAAACTAACCATGTCAGTGGTGCAGGATTTTGAATTTATTTGGTCCCAAACTAACCCCATGGTTCGATACAAAATTTATAATAAAACTGTCAACTTGCCTTTTGATGATTTTTGTGCAGCAATTAGAGTGCCACAATGGGGATCATGCAAGAAGGTTAGGGGACTACCGCAGGAGCTCTTGAGTCTATACAAGATGATTTTTCAAGGGAGAAGCTTCTCAAACGATAGTGGTAAAATCAGTAGTATTCAACTCCCAGCTAGTCGCTACTTTGCTTATTTCATCACCAAGTGCGTTCTTGCTAGAAAGAATGCAAATAAGTTATCTATCCAGGATTTGGCTTTCCTAGCTGCTGCATTGCAAGGCGATAGGACTTATAATTTGGGTGCTTTGATAGCCTATAGAATTGCTACTAACCGTGAGAAGGGAGGAATTTGTGGAGGTCTCATCGCCTCTCGTTTATTAGCTATGCATGGTGTAGAACCTCACCATCTTGATATTCAGCTCTCCATGGAGAAACTTGATATTGTCTCCATGATTAAACATGACTTTGTTTCTGATTTGTCTAATTTGAGTAACCTGTCTTACAAGATAACATTTTACAAGAAAACTTGGAGAACAAATAAGAAAACTGAAAGGCTAGTAGGACTGCCTGCACCTGTTTTGTTTAAACCTTGATTCCAGGAAGGATTGGTCAGTCACTGAAGGTGAACTGAATGCATACATAGAAGGGGATGGCCATCATGCAGGGGACGGCACGGAGGAGGCCGAGGAACACCTCGACTTGTCATCCGATGCAGCGAGTTCTTCGCATCAACATTTTGGGCATGAGGAGCCTTCACCCTTTTCTTCTGCACCGGGACCTTATTATGATCACGCCATGTATGATCCACCGGCGTGGAACCCTGACCCTCGCTGGGGTTGATCTCCAATTAGGCCAAAAGCCTAAGCTTGGGGGGAGGTATACCGGCATCACTCATTCATCGCATATTATAATTGCTGGATACTTGTACATACTTGTTTAGCTTCTTAAAGTGGTTTTCTAATAGGAGGGAGATGATATTTGGGGAAATGCTGATTGAAAACAGATTCTGGACTGATACCAAAAAAATTCTCAAAAACAGCCAGAACATCATTTTGTGAAGCCAATTTTTGTGCATGTTCCCCAGGTTGTTATCTAACTTTCATTAGTTGAACACTTTTCAAGCTGAGCAGCGGAAGAATTTCTTAAAAATCGATTACTGTACTGCTGTCAAGTTTGACGAATTTCTGCTACTTTGTGTTTATGTGACTCTTTTAGTTTTCATCTTCTTGTTTTTGCTTTGTTTCTTTCCTAAAACACAAAAATACCAAAAATATTTATGTTGTTTCTCTTTACCATTTGTTTATTTTGGTTCCTTGTTTCTATTTTGCTTTATTTGCTATCGTTGGTTTGCTATAAGAAAATCCAAAAAGATTTTGCTTTGTTTGCTTGTTTCCTTTTGTTCTTGTTTCCAATTCGAAAACACCAAAAATATTTGTTGTCCTTCTTTGGTTTTGTAAAGTTCATTATGGAGTTCAGTGGTCTTCGGTGGCTGGAGCTTGGTTTTCATTCCATATTATTCAAGCTATACAAGTGAAAGGCAATAATGACGATCTACGACAATTCGACTGTGATGAGAGGCTGGTATGAACTCTATTTGTTTTCATTTTTGTACATATACTCATCCATGTGAGCATGCTTAGTTGGTTCATGTGAGGTATATGTCATTTAAGAAAGTCTAGTAGTTCATGATCTCTCATGTTTAGCTCCAATTTATTAATATGAGTAGCATGTCATAAATATTTGCTTGCATTGTTTTATTCATAAATAGGTATGACATTGTGTATCCTCCTCTGAATAATTCACTTGAATCGACTTGGCACATGCTCACGCATGCATATGACTGAACAAAAGTCAATTAAGCCTCGATGATTTACTTTACCTCAGAGTTCTTGTATCACTTTTATGCCTCCGTTAATTTATTTTGTCGCAAGCATGATTATGACAGTTACTGCTCTCTTGATTGTCGCTTCACAGCCTATTGCTAGCCTTCACTTGTACTGAGCGGGAACGCTGCTCGTGCTTCCAAACCCCTGAGAACCAAGTTATTCCAGAGTGTCCACCATAAATACCTATGCATGGCATTTCAAACCATTCCAATTAAATTCTCACGTGCTACCTTTAAACCTTCAAAATGCTTCTCAATTTGTGTCGATGTTTTATAGCTCATGAGGAAATATGTGGTGTTTATCTTTCAACCTTGTCATTTACTCCTGACAGACTTTCATAATGGACTAGTGGCACATCCGCTTATCAAATAATTTTGCAAAAAGAGCTGGCAACGGGGTTCCCAGCCCCAATTAATCAACTTTCATTAATAATTCTCTTCACATGTTTTGCCCTGATTTATCAGTAAGCAACTTAATTTGCAAATAGACACTCCTCCATGGTATGTGAATGTTGGAAAGCACCCGAGGATTCGGTTAGCCGTGGCTTGTGTAAGCAAAGGTTGGGGGGAGTGTCATCCATAATGCAACTAAAATATATGTGTAAACAAAAGATAAGAGGGATGATTTACCTTGCTGGTACAGATAACGTCCTTCATGGGAGCCGCTCTTGAAAGTCTGGTTGACGAGGTGGTTAGAGTACCCACTATCATTCGTTGACAACAACAAACACCTCTCAAAATAATTTTACTCCTGTTTTACAAATGAAAAGCTCTAGCACATGTTAATCCCTGCTTCCCTCGCGAAGGGTCAATCTTTTACTTTTACATTGTGTCTCCATCCTTTCTTTGAGCACCTTCTTGAGAGCACAACTGTCATTCTTAGTATAATATGCTTGTCCCAAAATATGATTAATTGTGGTATAACTTTGATGCTTTTATCTTTGATAATCTCTACTTCCAGTCTTCCCATGAACTTCAAAGGTGCCCGAGCATTTATGTTTTGCTGTACAAATACGGGCAAGCGAGATACCACTTTATCATATCCTTCTATGAACATTGCAATCTTGCTGATAGACATGATTCATGATGCTTATTATTAATTTGTTGGTACCTTTTCCATTATTGACATAGCTATTAGATGACTTTATTTGCATGTATCTTATTATGAGTTGCTTAAGTACTTTCCCATATCATGAGAATATTTACATCATATGAACAAATGTGTTCGTGAAAGTTCTTTTATCGCACTCAGTTGTTAATCGAATTGCTTGAGGACAAGCAATAAGCTAAGCTTGGGGGGAGTTGATACGTCCAATACGTATCTACTTTCCCGAACACTTTTGCTATTGTTTTGCCTCTAATTTGTGTATTTTGGATACAACTAACACGGACTAACGCTGTTTTCAGCAGAATTGCCCCGGTGTCTCGTTTTTGTGCGGAAACTCAACTTTCGGGAAAATCCCCGGGATTAATTCCAATGGGCCTATTTTCACGGAAGAATAACGGAGCCGAAGACCAGAAGGAGGGGGCCACGAGGCAGCCACCCCACCAGGCGGCGCTGCAGGCCCCTGGGCCGCGCCAGCCTATGGTGGCGGCGCCTCGGGCAGCCCCAGGTGCCTCCCTTCCGACTACTTAACGTCTTCGACCTAAAAACGCACGGGGGTTAGACGAAATCGCCAGAAGACATCCAGAACACAGCCGCCATCACGAAACTCCGTCTCGGGACCAGAAACTCCGTTCTGGCACTCCGCCGGGCCGGGGAATTGGAGGAGATCATCGCCATCATCACCACCGACGCCTCTCCATCGACCAGCCATGTTTCCCTCATCCATGTGTGAGTAATTCTCCCGCTGTAGGCTTGTTATCACCGGAATTTGACCAGGTCAGAGGTGGGCTGCGATCAAGATGGATTTAAAGAATATACATGGGAAAAATATGTGAATCGGCCTTTATATGCAAAATGTGGGCTAGTTGGCCCGTGTATCTGTAACATTTTAGGATACCTGTCGATTAGTTAGAGTTTTACCCGTGCACGGTTAGGTGCACGCCTAAATTAGAAAGTCCCCGGACTATAAATATGTATCTAGGGTTTATGGAATAAACAACAACCAACGTTCAACACAAACAAATCTCGGCGCATCGCCAACTCCTTCGTCTCGAGGGTTTCTCCGGTAAGCACCATGCTGCCTTGCGATCTAGGCAGCACAAGCCTACCTACGTTGTTCATGCGTTGCTCGTGCTGAAGCCTTTTTGATGGCGAGCAACGTAGTTATCTTAGATGTGTTAGGGTTAGCATTGTTCTTCGTATCATATGCTGTCGTAGTGCGACCCTTATGCATCTAGCCGCCCTTACACCCATCTCAGGTGTAGGGGTGGCACCCCGCTTGATCATAGTTTAGTAGATCTGATCCGTTACGGTTGCTCCTTGTTCATCAAGGATTAGTTTAATATCCGCAATAGTTAGGCCCTACAAAGGGTTGGAGTATCCAGCGGCGTGTAGGGTGAAGTTTGCTAGCCCTAGAAAGGATGTTCCGGGGATCAACCTCGTGTTGGTTTTTAGGCCCTGTCTAGGATCGGCTTACGGTCACCGTGCGCGAGCGCGAGGCCCAATCGTGAGTAGGATGATCCGATTATGCGGTGAAAACCCTAAATCGTCGTAGATCTCATTAGCTTTATCTTGATCAAGCAGGACCACCATATATTCGGACACCTTGTACGAATCATGGGTGAATCGGCTCTTTGAGCCGATTCACAGGATAACCTGAGAGCCGATCGAGGCTCGTATTTAATGTTTACATGTATGCCATGCAGGAAACTAAGCAAGGCATCATCCAACACCTTCCTGACCAGGTATAGGTCAGGTGGCACGCCCTTGCGATAGCATCGGACGTGTGACCAGGAGGCTTTGCGGGCCGTCGCTCCGAGGGACTGGGGCCAGCCGCAGCCCTAGTTGTTCCCGGCTCTACTGTGTTGCCAGTCGCTGCCCGCCAGTGGGTTTCTGACGCCAACACATTCTGGCACGCCCGGTGGGACATCTTCTGCAACATCCACGTCAAAACCGGCATCCGAGATGGCAGAGGAACATATCAAATACGAGGATCTCCCTGCGGAGCACGAGAAGAAATACGGTGAGCTGAAGGCCATCTTTGAAGCCGAACTCATCGGCTCCTTTGAGAAGACCCGTTCGCACGGTATCAAGCTCAAGGAAGACACACGTCCGTTGCCTGGCGACAAAATGGTGGATCTAAGCCACTCCATATGCGAGCCAGAGTTCCCCTTTGGTGTCAACATGGCAGGGCTTGCAAGCCGCCATGGCAAAGATGAAGCAGAAAGCAGCCACTCCCGTGGCAAGGATAAAGAGGAGGCCGATCCGCGCGACCGGCCCCAAGATGATGACAGACGGTACCTGACAGAGGAGGAAGTGAGAAGCGTGCGGTATCAACGTCCACTCTCCGTGCATCTCCTCAACAAATATGAGCAACAGTACGACCGACGTCGGCGCTACGACGTAGATGATGAGAGAATTTGTCGGTCCGATGCGAGAGGACAGGAGGTACCGTCGGCATGATAGAAACAACGACGGGTACAATCGTCACGCCTGGAGGGAGGTCAAGGGGGCAGGATGACATGGATAGGCACTCGGGACTGTCCTTTCTTCAAACATTGCTCGGGACTCGGGAATGAGCCGATTGCCAACAATCGAGAACTGCCCAGAATGCAAACAAAGGAAGAAGGATGCAGCTAACGTGTCCGTGTTCAAGCGTCTAGGGCCTCTCCCGCCTCGGAACAAGCATGCTGAGTCCGCTCGGGTGGAAGATCTCGAGGGACTAAAGGACGATGATGAAGAAGATAGGTATCATCGGCCAAGGTGGTGCCCTGATGGGCTCAGCCATTCCCGTAAGCGAAGGGTTCCAGCGTCTACGCGGGTTGGAAGAAGCCGAGAGATTATACCCGCACACATTGAGGAAGGCACGGCCGGATCCGGCCGCCAAAATTCAGCGAACCCCGAGCGAAGAAGGTCGGCCACAAAGAAAAGAGTGGCGCCCTAAGCAAAGGAAAGCCGATGATGAGACATCGGCCGGCACAAACATGGTCTTCATCCTTCCAACGGAGTTTAGCGCTCAAGGATTGTACGAAGCACCCGTGGCACAATTGGATCTGCGGCCCACGGCCGGTCATCTTTGAGAAGCCGCAAGAAAGAAGTTACGGTGCATCCGAAGGCCCCGTACTTGCGAGGTTACATCAATGGGCAGCCTCGTCAACAAGATGTTGGTAGACACCGGGGCGGCAGCTAACATTATGCCATACTCCATGCTACGTCGGTTGGGACGCTCCAGCTCGGATCCGATCAAGACCAATGTAACACCGAGCGATTTCAACGGCCAAGCATCCGACGCGCAAGGTGTTCCGAATGTGGATCCGACCGTAGGAAGGAAAACTCGTCCCTACGACGTTCTTATTGTCGACAGCAAGAGTACCTATGCTCGTCCCGCTAGGGAGAGATTGGATCCACGCCAATCGTTGCATTCCATCCACGATGCACCAATGCCTAATACAATGGGATGGAGATGAAGTAGAAGTCGTCCACGCAGATGATTCGACCGAGGTTTCAGCAGACTGGCATGGACGTTTGGGAGACATCAGGCCAAGAGCCGCTCTCGGGCATCAATTTGGACGACTGCGAGCGCATCGACGTGACAAAGAACGGGGTTAGGCTGGTTTTATCCACCGGCCTGACCGTGTAACAAAGCAAACGTCGATGGACGAACGTGGCGAGGCTGATCCTTGTGATCGGCCCCAAAAAAATTTTTTATGGAGGAACATCACAAAACCTTCATCGAGCAAGCAGCGTGGAGGCCGATTCCAGCAATCGGCCAAAATTATCCTCACCATCCATTCTGCTCGGGTTCAACGTTTGATCCAAGCATGGATTACCTAAAGAGCCGATACCATCAAGTCTTTTGACAGAATCGGCTCGGGGGGCACCTAGGTGGAGAAAACACGAGGATAGGAAGTAGGAGTATCTTGCAAACGACCAGCAGCCCGAGATATTCCTTGATGATGGGTATTGAAGTATGGGGGCCGATACATAAATCGGCCGAAAATTCGAATTTTTTTAAGCACAGCCGATGTGCAGACATCGACTTAAGGACGAGCAGTTATTGAGTTACATGGAGAAGCTCTACTGGAGGAACCCCCTCAATGGAATTGTTTGGTGATTCAAATCGGCTTCAAGGACCCCTAACTCCCATTGGCAAGTCTTCAAGTTCAGCGGTGCCAGCAGCATAAACGTGCAAGTCAGGGCAAGGATGAGCCTAACGAAGGGAGCATATCTCTTCTAGGACCAGGAGAACAGCCGATGACGAAGCAATCGGCTGTAACGTTTTTTGCCTGAGGCTTGACCAAGGTTGTGACTTGGTAACTGTCACTTCCAGGGGTTGTTACGTCCAGAGTTTTGGAGGGCATCGGAAATTCAAAGACATCCTCACCGGAAGTTGCTTCAGCCTGCCAAAGATGATGAGCCGATCTGATCAGCCAGGCGCAAGATGTGAGCTGGAGAAGCTCGGGGGGCAGCTCGCCCTGAAATTTCCTCACTCTGAAGGTTATCTGCTCTGGAGAGCCGATTTTGTTGAAATCGGCTGGCTCTGCATCATGACTTGGAAACCGATGGCGACACGTTTGGTTAGCCCACTGCTATGCTCGCCTTGGTAGAGGCTCGGGGGGAGCCGACCGCATAGATATTCTTTTCTTAAAAAGCCGATTGGGATTTCATCGGATAGCCCTCCATCATAACCTTTTTAAGGGGATTGGGCAGGTTTGAAGAGTATCTCGAAGACCCGGATGTATCAACTTCAGCATCAAGTCGTTTCAACGAAGTGGTTCCGGGGCTCTCGTAAGAGCGTTGATCTGCCTAGTTGTCCGCCGTAGCTCAAAGCCATCGGTTGGAAAAGGCGAAAGATAGATCGTGAAGGATTGATATGTTAACCTCGGCCTTTCGGGCATTGATCAAATTCACGATCGCTCCGATGTCGAAGGGGTGAAGGATGGGTCATGAGAGACCGATGCGTTGTCATCGACTCATTAAGCATTGGCTAAGTGACGATCGGCGGAATCAGTATGAAGGGAAATCGGCTAAATTGGCATAAAGGAAATCGGCAAATTCGAATTGGGGAATTTCTTCATTGATAAACCAGATTTCTTACATAGAAGAGCTGATTGCTCTCAAAAGGGAGTACTAAGGGGATACATTGCCCCGTCTACTACCGCTGATCCTATACTAAGGGTCCTATCTACGGGCCGTCACCGCCCTCGTCATCACCCTCGCCGCCGCCGTCGGCGCTGCTCCCGGTGGGCTCGTCGTCGCCGCTGCAGCCGGCCACCGGCGGGACCTTCGTTGTCCTCATCCTCCTCGTCGTCGTCGTCGTCGCTGTCGTAGTCACTGAGATTCCCCGGCCAGGGGCAGTGGCGCTTTGCCGGCGGCTCGTCGGAGGGGCTGTCGTCGTCTTCCTCCTCCACCTCCTCCTCCTCCTTCACCTCCTCGGAAGTGGTGAAGTCATCCCAGGAGAAGCGATCTTCATCGCTCTCCTCCTCCGATTCCCCGACGGCGAGGAAGCGGAGGTCGCTCTCCCCACTGGTCAAGGACTTGTCGTCCTCGGACTCGGATGGAGGAGGCGTGGTCTTCCAGGTCCCATTCTTCCGGTGCGCGAATGTCCGGCGGCGTCTCGCGGGAGGAGGAGGACCCGAGGGAAAGTTCCGATGAGGCGGAGGAAGAGGAAGACATGGTGCGCAGAAGGGCTTTTGGAGTGCTAATACGGGGAGGATGAGGAGGAGAACTGTTCGGTGCGGTTAAATAAAAGAAGTGGGGATTTAATGTTCGAACAATTTTCGAGGAGGTGGTGCCAAAAAACTGTCAAATCGTGCAGAGAAGTTGGGAAGGCAAGTGGTCATGATGGAAAATACTGCGACAGTTCTGCTCTGCCACGACATGACCCGACGAAAGAAAAGCGTAATGATTTTGGAAATGTCATTTCCAAAACCAGGGGGGGCATGTGTTATCACCGGAATTTGACCAGGTCAGAGGTGGGCTGCGATCAAGATGGATTTAAAGAATATACATGGGAAAAATATGTGAATCGGCCTTTATATGCAAAATGTGGGCTAGTTGGCCCGTGTATCTGTAACATATTAGGATACCTGTCGATTAGTTAGAGTTTTACCCGTGCACGGTTAGGTGCACGCCTAAATTAGAAAGTCCCCTGGACTATAAATATGTATCTAGGGTTTATGGAATAAACAACAACCAACGTTCAACACAAACAAATCTCGGCGCATCGCCAACTCCTTCGTCTCGAGGGTTTCTCCGGTAAGCACCATGCTGCCTAGATCGCATCTTGCGATCTAGGCAGCACAAGCCTACCTACGTTGTTCATGCGTTGCTCGTGCTCGAAGCCTTTTTGATGGCGAGCAACGTAGTTATCTTAGATGTGTTAGGGTTAGCATTGTTCTTCGTATCATATGCTGTCGTAGTGCGACCCTTATGCATCTAGCCGCCCTTACACCCATCTCAGGTGTAGGGGTGGCACCCCGCTTGATCATAGTTTAGTAGATCTGATCCGTTACGGTTGCTCCTTGTTCATCAAGGATTAGTTTAATATCCGCAATAGTTAGGCCCTACAAAGGGTTGGAGGATCCAGCGGCGTGTAGGGTGAAGTTTGCTAGCCCTAGAAAGGATGTTCCGGGGATCAACCTCGTGTTGGTTTTTAGGCCCTGTCTAGGATCGGCTTACGGTCACCGTGCGCGAGCGCGAGGCCCAATCGTGAGTAGGATGATCCGATTATGCGGTGAAAACCCTAAATCATCGTAGATCTCATTAGCTTTATCTTGATCAAGCAGGACCACCATATATTCGGACACCTTGTACGAATCATGGGTGAATCGGCTCTTTGAGCCGATTCACGAGATAACCTCGAGAGCCGATCGAGGCTCGTATTTAATGTTTACATGTATGCCATGCAGGAAACTAAGCAAGGCATCATCCAACACCTTCCCCGACCAGGTATAGGTCAGGTGGCACGCCCTTGCGATAGCATCGGACGTGTGACCAGGAGGCTTTGCGGGCCGTCGCTCTGAGGGACTGGGGCCAGCCGCAGCCCTAGTTGTTGCCGGCTCTACTGTGTTGCCAGTCGCTGCCCGCCAGTGGGTTTCTGACGCCAACAAGGCTGAAGGGGATGGTAGGGATTGGATGAGATTGGTCATGTAATAGCATAAGATTGTTAGGGCATAGTGCCTAGTGTCCGTAATTGGTACTTTTATGATATTGTTGCAACTTGTTATGCTTAATGCTTGTCACTGGGGCCCGAGTGTCATGATCTCAGATCTGAACATGTTATCAATTCATGATGATATTCATTGCTTTATGATCTTACCTGCAAGTTGTATACACGTATTGTTGTCCGGAACCCGAGGCCCCAAAGTGACAGAAATTGGGACAGCCGAAGGAGAAGGCGGTGATATGAGGATCACATGTGTTCACGGAGTGTTAATGCTTTGCTCCGGTGCTCTACTAAAAGGAGTACCTTAATTTCCAGTAGATTCCCTAGAGGCCCGGCTGCCACCGGCTGGTAGGACAAAAGATGTTGTGCAAGTTTCTCATTGCGAGCACGTACGACTAAATATGGAACACATGCCTATTGATTGATTAGTACTTGGATACCGTTTTATTACTATCTCGCAAATGCCCTACCTTGATTGTTACATGATTTCTCTCATCCATGCAACGCCCGTTCATCCATCCCCGTGCCTACGATATTTTAATCCTGCCGTTTACTATAATCACTACTCGCTGTCTTTGTTACACCGCTCGCTGATATTTCACCACTGCTATCGCTATAAAACTGTTGCTATCGATAAACTCTTGCGAGCAAGTCCGTTTCCAGGTGCAGCTGAATTGACAACTCCGCTGTTAAGGCTTACAAATATTCTTTGGCTCCCCTTGTGTCGAATCAATAAATTGGGTTTTACTTCCCTCGAAGACTGTTGCGATCCCCTATAGTTGTGGGTCATCACAGATTCAGTTATCTAAAGGGATGATTCCTTCGTTTGGAATTTGAATTAGAACATGAAATTCACAACTAAGTCAGTATATGACTTTCTGGAGAGAAATTCGTTCGGTAGAAATTAGAAGTGGATCAGGAAAGAAAAAGGCCCTCTTAAGATTTAGGTTCTCCTATGGAAAAATGCAATTCTAACTAGGGACAATATGAGAAAGAGGATTTGGTCGGGTAACCCAAAATGTTCTTGTTGTGATCAATTGGAAACTAGGGACGATTTTTTTTATCATTGTGCTTTAGTCAAAGTGGTATGGGGAATAATTTGAGCTGTTCTTAAGACTTCTACTCTGCTCATAGAAGCATTGTGCTGGTCCATTTTGACTACAAGAAATAGAGTGACTTTCGAAAAGTACAAGTAGAAATATTTGTGTTGGTTATCTTTACAATTGTAGCTTTTCTTAAATATTGGGCAGGGTTGTACAACAAGGAGGACAAAGAGGATATCCTTGCTAGCTAGAGCTGAGCAGCTGTTGCAGGCGACGAGAGATCTGGGGAGAAGTGACGATGTTGGAGCTTCACTCCCTCAATCTGGTGTCATCATGATCACTGGTTGATGATTCAAGATCATTTGAAGGTTACCTTTTGCTAGCTTTAGTTTTTATGTTTGTATTTTTGATGTTAGTTCCTGGTGTTGATGAACTTTGAACTAAGTTGGGTTGTTTGGTGGTATCAGGTTTTTGCCTCATAGGTGTGCTCGAGAGCGAGCACTCTCAACAATTTCCTGCTACCACACCAACTCGCTCTTCCCATTTCCTTCTTCCAAAAATTTCTTGAGAAATTAATGGAACGGGGTGTGAGCCCGGTTGGAAAAAAGCTCCTGGCCTACCATAAAAACCTGAAGAGAGTGGACGGTCGAATGGAGCTCGTTGATGTCTACGTTCCCCCTCCTTTCCTGTAGACAGTGTTGGGCCCCCAAGAGCAGAGGTTTGTAGAACAGCAGCAAGTTTTCCCTTAAGTGGATCACCCAAGGTTTATCGAACTCAGGGAGGAAGAGGTCAAAGATATCCCTCTCATGCAACCCCGCAACCACAAAGCAAGAAGTCTCTTGTGTCCCCAACACACCTAATAGGTGCACTAGTTCGGCGAAGAGATAGTGAAATACAAGTGGTATGAATAAATATGAGCAGTAGTAACGGCGTGTAGTTGATGGTGGTAATATGGTAGCAGTAGTAACGCAGCAGTAGTAACGCAAGAAAACAAGAAACAAGCAGACGATAGCAGCATTTAGGAACAAGGCCTAGGGATTACACTTTCACTAGTGGACACTCTCAACATTGATCACATAACAGTAATAGATAAATGCATACTCTACACTTTTGTTGGATGATGAACACATTGCGTAGGATTACACGAACCCTCAATGCCGGAGTTAACAAGCTCCACAATAATGCTCATGTTTTAGTAACCTTTAGTGTAAGATAGATCAACAGACTAAACCAAGTACTAGCATAGCATGCACACCGTAACCTTCATGCATATGTAGGAGGAATAGATCACATCAATACCATCATAATGATAATTAACTCCACAATCTACAAGAGATCATGATCATAGCCTACGACAAGAACCACACGGTGCACACACTAGTCACCTTTACACACGTGCAGGAGGAATAGAACTACTTTAATAACATCACTAGAGTAGCACATAGATGAATTGTGATACAAAACTCATATGAATCTCAATCATGTAAAGCAGCTCATGAGATCATTGTATTGAAGTACATGGCAGAGAGATGAACCACATAGCTACCGGTACAGCCCCGAGCCTCGATGGAGAACTACTCCCTCCTCATGGGAGCAGCAGCGGTGATGAAGATGGCGGTGGAGATGGCAGCGGTGTCGATGGAGAAGCCTTCCGGGGCACTTCCCCCACTCCGGCAGGTGCCGGAACGGAGACTCCTGTCCCCCAGATCTTGGCTTCGCGATGGCGGCGGCTCTGGAAGGTTTTCCGTCTCGTGGTTTTTTCTGTCGATGTTTTTAGGTCACGACGGCTTATATAGGCGAAGAATCGGAGTCGGAGGGGCCACGGGCTGCCCACACTATAGGGGGGCGCCCCCCCGCCGCGCCGGGTTTGGTGTGGGCCCCCCGGCACCTCTCCGGCCCTTCTCCGGTGCTCCGGAAGCTTCGCGAAATTATAAGATCCCCGGAATTGATTTCGTCCGATTCCGAAAATATTTCCTTACTAGGATTTCTGAAACCAAAAACAGCAAGAAAACAGCAACCGGCCTTTCGGCATCTCGTCAATAGGTTAGTTCCGGAAAACGCATAAAAATGATATAAAGTGTGAACAAAACATGTTGGTATTGTCATAAAACAAGCATGGAACATCAGAAATTATAGATACGTTGGAGACGTATCAGCATCCCCAAGCTTAGTTCCTACTCGTCCTCGAGTAGGTAAACGATAAAAGATAATTTCGAGGTGACATGCTACCAACATAATCTTAATCATACTATTGTAAAGCATATGAGATGAATGCAGCGATTCAAAACAATGTTAATGCAATGAGTAAACAATTGAATCATATAGCAAAGACTTTTCATGAATAGTACTTTCA
The DNA here is from genome assembly GCF_022539505.1 of Lolium rigidum. Lineage (NCBI taxonomy): Eukaryota > Viridiplantae > Streptophyta > Magnoliopsida > Poales > Poaceae > Lolium > Lolium rigidum. The sequence goes on along the minus strand of NC_061512.1, from coordinate 84,440,974 downwards.
AGACAAGCATCAATAAGTCTTGCATAAGAGTTACTCATAAAGCAATAAATTCTTAGTAGAGACATTGAAGCAACACTATGGAAGATAAAGTTTAAGCAGATTGCTTTCAACTTGTAACATGTATATCTCATGGATAGTTGTCAATGCAAAGCAATATAACAAGTGCAATAAGCAAGTATGTAAGAATCAATGCACAGTTCACACAAATGTTTGCTTCTTGAGGTGGAGAAAGATAGGTGAACTGACTCAACAATAAAAGTAAAAGAATGGTCCTTCAAAGAGGTAAGCATCGATTGCTATATTTGTGCTAGAGCTTTTATTTTGAAAACATGAAACAATTTTGTCAACGGTAGTAATAAAGCATATGCATCATGTAAATTATATCTTACAAGTTGCAAGCCTCATGCATAGTATACTAATAGTGCCCGCACCTTGTCCTAATTAGCTTGGACTACCGGATCTTTGCAATGCACATGTTTTAACCAAGTGTCACAATGGGGTACCTCCATGCCGCCTGTACAAAGGTCTAAGGAGAAAGCTCGCATTTTGGATTTCTCGCTTTTGATTATTCTCAACTTAGACATCCATACCGGGACAACATGGACAACAGATAATGGACTCCTCTTTAATGCATAAGCATGTGGCAACAATTATTATTCTCATACGAGATTGAGGATATGTGTCCAAAACTGAAACTTCCACCATGAATCATGGCTTTAGTTAGCGGCCCAAAGTTCTTCTCTAACAATATGCATGCTCCAACCATAAAGGTGGTAGATCTCTCTTACTTCGTACAAGACGGACATGCATAGCAACTCACATGATATTCAACAAGGAATAGTTGATGGCGTCCCCGAAACATGGTTATCGCACAACAAGCAACTTAATAAGAGATAAAGTGCATAAGTACATATTCAATACCACAATAGTTTTTAAGCTATTTGTCCCATGAGCTATATATTGCAAAGGTGAATGATGGAGTTTTAAAGGTAGCACTCAAGCAATTTACTTTGGAATGGCGGATAAATACCATGTAGTAGGTAGGTATGGTGGACACAAATGGCATAGTGGTTGGCTCAAGTATTTTGGATGCATGAGAAGTATTCCCTCTCGATACAAGGTTTAGGCTAGCAAGGTTATTTGAAACAAACACAAGGATGCACGGTACAGCAAAACTCACATAAAAGACATATGGTAAACATTATAAGACTCCATACCGTCTTCCTTGTTGTTCAAAACTCAATACTAGATGTTATCTAGACTCTAGAGAAACCAAATATGCAAACCAAATTAGCAAGCTCTAAGTATTTCTTCATTAATGGGTGCAAAGTATATGATGCAAGAGCTTAAACATGAGCACAACAATTGCCAAGTATCAAATTATCCAAGACATTATAGCAATTTACTACATGTATCATTTTCCAATTCCAACCATATAACAATTTAACGAAGAAGAAACTTCGCCATGAATACTATGAGTAGAGCCTAAGGACATATTTGTCCATATGCTACAGCGGAGCGTGTCTCTCTCCCACAAAGTGAATGCTAGGATCCATTTTATTCAAACAAAACAAAAAAAAACAAACCGACGCTCCAAGCAAAGTGCATAAGATGTGACGGAATAAAAATATAGTTTCAGGGGAGGAACCCGATAATGTTGTCGATGAAGAAGGGGATGCCTTGGGCATCCCCAAGCTTAGACGCTTGAGTCTTCTTAAAATATGCAGGGGTGAACCACCGGGGCATCCCCAAGCTTAGAGCTTTCACTCTTCTTGATCATAGTATATCATCCTCCTCTCTTGATCCTTGAAAACTTCCTCCACACCAAACTCGAAACAACTCATTAGAGGGTTAGTGCATAATAAAAATTCACATGTTCAGAGGTGACACAATCATTCTTAACACTTCTGGACATTGCATAAAGCTACTGGACATTAATGGATCAAAGAAATTCATCCAACATAGCAAAAGAGGCAATGCGAAATAAAAGGCAGAATCTGTCAAAACAGAACAGTCCGTAAAGATGGATTTTATTAGGCCACCAGACTTGCTCAAATGAAAATGCTCAAATTGAATGAAAGTTGCGTACATATCTGTGGATCATGCACGTAAATTGGCTTAATTTTCTGAGCTACCTACAGGGAGGTAGACCCAGATTCGTGACAGCAAAGAAATCTGGAACTGCGCAGTAATCCAAATCTAGTACTTACTTTTCTATCAAAGACTTTACTTGGCACAACAAAACATAAAACTAAGATAAGGAGAGGTTGCTACAGTAGTAAACAACTTCCAAGACACAAATATAAAACAAAGTACTGTAGCAAAATAACACATGGGTTATCTCCCAAGAAGTTCTTTCTTTTTAGCCATTAAGATGGGCTCAGCAGTTTTAATGATGCACTCGCAAGAAATAGTATTTGAAGCAAAAGAGAGCATCAAGAGGCAAATTCAAAACACATTTAAGTCTAACATGCTTCCTATGCATAGGAATCTTGTAAATAAACAAGTTCATGAAGAGCAAAGTAACAAGCATAGGAAGATAAAACAAGTGTAGCTTCAAAAATTTCAGCACATAGAGAGGTGTTTTAGTAACATGAAAATTTCTACAACCATATTTTCCTCTCACATAATAACTTTCAGTAGCATCATGAGCAAACTCAACAATATAACTATCACATAAAGCATTCTTATCATGAGTCTCATGCATAAAATTATTACTCTCCACATAAGCATAATCAATTTTATTAGTAATAGCGGGAGCAAATTCAACAAAGTAGCTATCATTATTATTCTCATCAAGTGTAGGAGGCATAGTATAATCACAATAAAATTTACTCTCCATAGTAGGTTGTACCAAAAGACCACTATCATTATAATCATAAATAGGAGGCAAAGTATCATCAAAGAAAATTTTCTCCTCAATGCTTGGGGAACTAAAAATATCATGAAAACCAGCTTCCCCAAGCTTAGAACTTTCTATATCATTATCAACAATGGTGTTCAAAGCGTTCATACTAATATTACTACCAAGCATGCAAATAAGATTTCATAGGTTTTTTAATTTTCGCATCAAACAATCCATGTTTTAAATCAGGAAATAGAATAAGAAGCTCACTCTTGTACATTATGCCAAACTAGTGTAAACAAGAAACAAAAAGATGCAATTGCAGGATCTAAAGGAAATAGCTTCGAGCACACACACAATGGCGCCAGAAAAGTACTTTACCTGGGACCAGAGTATGAGAGCCTTTTTACCTTTCCTCCCCGGCAACGGCGCCAGAAAATAGCTTGATGTCTACGTTCCCCCTCCTTTCCTGTAGACAGTGTTGGGCCCCCAAGAGCAGAGGTTTGTAGAACAGCAAGCAAGTTTTCCCTTAAGTGGATCACCCAAGGTTTATCGAACTCAGGGAGGAAGAGGTCAAAGATATCCCTCTCATGCAACCCCGCAACCACAAAGCAAGAAGTCTCTTGTGTCCCCAACACACCTAATAGGTGCACTAGTTCGGCGAAGAGATAGTGAAATACAAGTGGTATGAATAAATATGAGCAGTAGTAACGGCGTGTAGTTGATGGTGGTAATATGGTAGCAGTAGTAACGCAAAAGTAGTAACGCAGAGAAACAAGTAAACAAGCAACGATAGCGATATTTAGGAACAAGGCCTAGGGATTACACTTTCACTAGTGGACACTCTCAACATTGATCACATAACAAAATAGATAAATGCATACTCTACACTTTTGTTGGATGATGAACACATTGCGTAGGATTACACGAACCCTCAATGCCGGAGTTAACAAGCTCCACAATAATGCTCATGTTTTAGTAACCTTTAGTGTAAGATAGATCAACGAGACTAAACCAAGTACTAGCATAGCATGCACACCGTAACCTTCATGCATATGTAGGAGGAATAGATCACATCAATACCATCATAATGATAATTAACTCCACAATCTACAAGAGATCATGATCATAGCCTACGACAAGAACCACACGGTGCACACACTAGTCACCTTTACACACGTGCAGGAGGAATAGAACTACTTTAATAACATCACTAGAGTAGCACATAGATGAATTGTGATACAAAACTCATATGAATCTCAATCATGTAAAGCAGCTCATGAGATCATTGTATTGAAGTACATGGCAGAGAGATGAACCACATAGCTACCGGTACAGCCCCGAGCCTCGATGGAGAACTACTCCCTCCTCATGGGAGCAGCAGCGGTGATGAAGATGGCGGTGGAGATGGCAGCGGTGTCGATGGAGAAGCCTTCCGGGGGCACTTCCCCACTCCGGCAGGGTGCCGGAACAGAGACTCCTGTCCCCCGAATCTTGGCTTCGCGATGGCGGCGGCTCTGGAAGGTTTTCCGTCTCGTGGTTTTTTCCGTCGATGTTTTTAGGTCACGACGGCTTATATAGGCGAAGAATCGGAGTCGGAGGGGCCACGGGCTGCCCACACTATAGGGGCGCGCCCCCCCTGGCCGCGCCGGGGTGTGGTGTGGGCCCCTGGCACCTCTCTGGCCCTTCTCCGGTGCTCTGGAAGCTTCGCGAAATTATAAGATCCCCGGAATTGATTTCGTCCGATTCCGAAAATATTTCCTTACTAGGATTTCTGAAACCAAAAACAGCAGAAAACAGCAACTGGCCTTTCGGCATCTCGTCAATAGGTTAGTTCCGGAAAACGCATAAAAATGATATAAAGTGTGAACAAAACATGTTGGTATTGTCATAAAACAAGCATGGAACATCGGAAATTATAGATACGTTGGAGACGTATCACTCGTCAAGCCGGTGCTCACACTAGCGTTGTCATTTACTTCACCACCGTGCTTGAAGTGTCAATGGAGGTTCTTTTGAAGGACATTTCTTTAGATGGCTTGCGAGAAAGGTGTCGGCGGAAAATGTTAAATAAACAAGAAACACTTTTGCAAGTCTCATGATCACAAAGGTCTTGGAATCCTCAACCTTACAAAGTTTACCTCAGCCCTATGGTTGAAATAGTTATGGAACAAATAGACGAACGGTTCCAAACCTTGGATCAGGCTTGGGAACTGTTGCACTCCAAATGACCTCGATCTTTTTGTGGCGGCAACAACAGTCACAGTGAGAAATGTCGAGAAGGCCCTCATTTGGAATGTCTTGGCTAGACGGAATGCCCAAAGGAGATGGCTCCCATATATATATTTTTTATATTGCAAAGAAGATAAAATGTTCAGTGCGAAGAGATTTGAAGAATGATTTTCTATTGTCCCAACTAAACATCCAAGTTGGCCCATCGGTCGAGCATATGGTAAAATTCTCCAAGCTTTAGGAGATGCTTGGAATTCACGTCGACCATGACACCCTGGATATGATTGTTTGGAAACATGGCAATGATGGGTGACACTTGGCTTCTTCGGCTTACAACATGCAATTCTTGGCCCTCACTTCCTCTCTGATGCTTTCTATGGTACCGAAGCTTTGAGCACCTCCCTAATGAAAAGTCTTCACATGGTTGATCGTCCAAACCGGGTTTGAACAACATATGGACTTGATCAAAAAGGATGGAAAAATTGTGCCATTTGTAAGCTTTCTAATCAAGTGCAAGAATGAGCAGCCAATCCCCTCTTCAAATGCCGCTTCACTATACGTGTTGGTCATCCTTGGAATCATGGCTTGGGTTTATTGACATACAACGCACGACTGCATTACAATGTATTCCTTGTAAGATTGGTGGAATGGGGTCATCCATAAATGGGGACACAGTTAAGAAAAGCTTTGGCTTCACTGCGATGCTAGTCTCATGGAAAATTTGGAAGGAAAGAAATACTTGGATATTTAGAAACAGATCTTCAACCAACATCATGCTCATCACGAAGATCAAAGACAATGTGACGGTCTCGAGCCATGCTAGGGCAAAGGCATTTAGCAATACTGTATCACGGGAGTAGGATTTTTAAATTTTTCATTGGCCTCGAGCAAAGTCTACCTTGTAAGATTTCAGATACTTCTTCTTAATCAATGAAAATGGTAAATATTTTGCCTTGTACCAATACAGTCCGAGGAAAGAGTAGTGTTTTCTTCCACTTGATCGGGGGCCCAAAATTTAGTGAAATCGTGTCCATCCTTGATTGGGTTGTGCAACATATTTTTAAATAAGGCAATACCTTTGCCTTATCAGTTAATTAAGGGGTGTGTAGTTAGTTATAAATAAACCGTGTGAAAACAAAACAAACATGTCGAAGTCTACCCAAGCACAAACTCAGCAAGGTCACGTCCACTCATGCCGACGATATGTTGAAACCACCAAAGGACACCAACCATATGAAAACAAACTACGTTGACCCGCTCCACCAAACCAGCTGATCTTCCACCACTACCGAAGAGAATAAGACGCGAGCTGTTATGGGATGAGCAGACCCGCAACGTGTCGTGGTATCGTCACGTTATATGCCATAGGATGGCTCAAGACGGGTGGTTGCTGCCTATGGCCTACGGCGGTTTCCGAATGCGGGTATGAGCACGAGCGACACAGCGACGTACCTAGGTTTGGGGCCCTCGTATGGAGGTAACACCCTACTCCTGCTCTAGAGTGTATATGATGTGTGATAGTACAATGGTGCTCCTTGAGCTGTATCCGGCTGCTAGGAGAGGGCTGGAGGTAGAAGAAGGTCTCTCTCTCGAGCGGTTCTGAGTATGAAATGAGAGTTGGTCAATCGTCCCCCGCACAGGAGGGGTAGTGCGACTTATATAGTGCCTGTAACATTACAAAGAAGTCACTATAGCCTACTGGCCGGGCCCGCCGGCTCTGGCTTCACCGCTCCTTCCCGAGGCGCTGGCGTCACCGGCCGTTAGGGCATGTCCGTCCTTCTGCCGAGGTCAGCGGAGACAAGACGTGCCAAGCGATGTGGGCGAGGCGTCCGCTGTCTGCGCTCGTAGCCTGCGGCACGTGACGTAGCTAGGCCATGATGGCCTGTCCGACGCGGGGCACTATTTCTCTATAGTGCCACTCACTTTACGGGATATGAGATCACTAGTGGACTTTTGCACCCGGATGACCTTCCTGGAGCCTTCTCCTGCAAGGATCACCAGCCTCGAGCCGGTCAGAGGAGAGCCAGACCCAGCCGGACATGGCATGTAGAAGCCGGCCCAGCCATAGCGCAACCGGCCATGACTGGTCCAGCGTAGACTTGGGATTAGCCGGCTCACAAGGCAGCCGGCCACGGCTCCAGCCGGCTGCTCCAAAGCCGGCCTTTGCCGCGGGCCAGCCGGCCTTGAGCCAACTGTTCCCAGTATTTTTCCATACCCGGGGTCTTCCCCCCGACACAACGTTCCCATAGAGGTGAAGAAGTTCACATCCACAAGACTATGCGCCAGAAGTTGTGCCTAACGTGCTGACGACAAACACTGATAGCTACTACGAAGTCCACACGACCAAGATCAACACCCTCAAAGTTGTCGGGGACTCGAAGTTCCTGCTCCGACTTTCTGTTGCTTCGCCATGCCCTACGCACTCAACTGATACGTTGCAAACGTACGTATAATTTTTTATGCTCCATGCTTGTTTTACACCAATTTATATATCTTTTGTTTACACTTCGTGGTACTTTTATATATTTTCCGGAACTAACATAATAACAAGATGCCATAGTGTCAGTTCCTTGTTTTCTGCTGTTTTGTATTTCAGAAAAGTTGTACAGGAAATATTCTCGGAATTGGACGAAACAAAAGCCAAACCTCCTATTTTTTCGGGGACGAAGACGGAGACCAGAGCAGAGACGGAGGGCCAGAGGGGGCCACACCATGCCTTGGCGCAGCCCAGCCCCTGACCGCACCATCGGGTGGTGTGGGGCCCCCTGGCCTACACCGGCCTCGTCCTTCCGCCTATAAGAAGCCTCCCGATGCGTGAACCATAAATCAATCAGCTTCCATCCATGAAAAGTTCCGTAGCTCCGCTGCCACCGGAGACAAGATCCGGGGGACAGAATTCTCTGTTCCGGCACCCTGCTGGGACGGGGAATTGCCCCCGGAGCAATCTCCATCGACTCCACTGCCATCTTCATCGCCATTTCTGATTCCCGTGATGAGGAGTGAGTAGTTCTCCCCCGTGGCTGAGGCTTTACCGGTAGCTATGTGCTCTATCTATCTCTCCATGTATGATCTTTATGTGATTGATGGCATGTACTCGGCGTATGCGGACACGCCGTTGGGGAACTCCAAGAGGAAGGTGTGATGAGCACAACAATAAGTTTTCCCATAGTACGAAACCAAGGTTTAATAGACCAGTAGGAGAAAGGCGTGACTTCTGAAGGTGTTGCTGGCTGACTAGTGGCAGGACGCACTACCGGCATCAGCAATAACGTGGAACCTGCACACAACACAACCAAAGTACTTTGTCCCAACTTACAGTGAGGTTGTCAATCTCACCGGTTTGCTGAACACAAAGGATTAGACGTATCAAATGGAAGGAGATGTTTGCAAAAAAAAAACATAACAAGATTGCAATAATATTTATCAGTAAAGGAAATAGGACCGGGGTCCACAGTTCACTAGAGGTGTCTCTCCATAAACTAATAGCATGCTGGGTGAACAAATTACAGCTGGGCAATTGACAGAATATCGACCAATACATGACAAGATGATTACTATGAGATTTGATATGGGAATTACAACATAATACATAGATCGTAATCCAACTGCGTCTATGACTAATAATCCACCTTCAGGTTAGCGTCCGCACCCCTTCCAGTATAAAGTTGCAAGCAACAAACTATCGCATTAAGCAATGTGTGTAAAGTAAACAATAGAATTACCCTTGGATAAAACATTGTTGTTTTCTCCCTTGTAGCAACAACACATCTACAACCTTAGAAGTTATAAAGTCACTCTCCCAGGAAACTAGAGGCATGAACCTACTATCGAGCATAAATACCCCCTCTTGGAGTCACATGTGTCCACTTGGCCAGAGTTTCTACTAGCAACGGAGAGCATGCAAGATCACAAATAACATATGACATGAATATATAATCAATCTCAACATAGTATTCAATATTCATCGGATCCCAGCAAAACAAACATATAGGATTACATAAATATGATCTTCATCATGTAGGGCAACTCACAAGATCGATACATGAAGCACAAAGTGGAGAAGACAACCATCTAGATACTCCTATGGACCCATAGTCCAGGGATTAACTACTCACGCATCACTTCGGAGGCGGGCATGGCGATGTAGATGCCTCCGGCGATGATTTCTCCCTCCGGTAGGGTGCCGGAAAGAGCTTCAGAACCCCCCGATATGGGTTCGGCGATGGCGGCCGCGACGGAACTTTTCGTGGATGGAGGCTCGGGTATCCAGGGTTTTCCCGAGAAGATGTATAAATAGGCGGAGGAATTAGGTCGGTTGGGCGCCTGGTGGGCCCAAACCACCCCTAGGCGCGGGCCAGGTCCAGGCCGCGCATAGGGTAGATCTGGTCGACGTGCTGCGCCTCTTCGACCCCCCCCCCTTCGGACTTCGTCTTCGTTTCGGTAAAATATTGACTTAGGCTATTGTTTCGTCCAATTCCGAGAATATTTCTTGTACAACTTTTCTGAAATACAAAAACAACAGAAAACATGGAACTGACACTGTGGCATCTTGTTAATAGGTTAGTGTCAGAAATCATGTAAAAATGCAACGAAGTGTAAACAAAACATATATGAATTGGTGTAAAACAAACATGGATCATCAAGTGGTTTTATTATGTGATCTCCGGGGACACCTTGACTAACGGTGTGAAGGTGACAGTATGCACACCGTGTTTGTTTCTTATGCTTAGTTTATAGAAATACTTATGAATTGTGGTGACTAGTTAGTAGCATCTTTGCAAGCGCAAAGTGACAGCGTGTGGTGTCCATAGATTGGGAATGCGAACTTTAATGAATGCTTATGCAGACCTACGCAATGAAATTGTGTTTATTATCAAACCGGAGAGTGGTTCAGAGTAGCGTAATAAAGTGATAATATCTATGTATTTAATTATGGAATCATTTGTTGAGAGGGTCCACTATTGAAAGTATGATCCCTAGACCTTGTTTCTAAGCATTGAAACACCGTTTACAACCAGTTCTGCTACATGTTTGCTTTCTGCCATTTTTATTTCAGATTGCAATTACTACTTACAATCATCCATATTACTTGTATTTCACCATCTCTTCACCGGACTAGTGCACCTATACACCTGACAAGTGTATTGGGTGTGTTGGGGACACAAGAGACTTCTTGTATCGTAATTGCAGGGTTGAGAGGGACATCTTTGACTTCTACATTTGCTGCTGTTCTACAAGCCTCTGGACTTAGAGGCTCAACACTGACTACAAGAATAGAAGCGTGTGTAGACATCATCAACCAAGACCACCACCTTCTTGGGTCACCGCCTGACATACCGCCGCTCCCTCTCTAGTTGCAATGCCGCACGAACCGCTAACACGTAGCCCAAACTATAGAGGGCAACTGACCACAAACCACATCTATCACACCAACTCATCTGAATATGTCGGCCGACATAAAGCCAACGCCTGGGTACACAAGCACAACCTCTCGGGGACGTCGCATGACATCCACCACCTTGTCGAAAAGAAAACCAAGCAAGTAACCACATGCATACCCACCACAGACTCCTCACTGGTGAGACCAGCGACAACATACTCGAGGTTTCCATCCCGACGTCGTTTGTGCTCTTGTGCTCGAGGGGGAGTCGTGCCACAGGCCTAGCTGCGCTCATTTGGCCAATGCGCCCGGATAGCGCGCCACAAATCCCGGTCCTGTTGGTAGCAAGACCTCGCTCGGCCTCCTATCGGAGGCAACGACACCATCTGCCGAGGGAGATCTTTACTGCTGATCTGAGCCCCATCTGATGCATTTTATCCTCCCGCCGCGCTAGGTCTCCCATGTCGTCACTATCGCCACACTAGTTGTATTGCGCGGGCGCCATCCACACTACCACATCATCGAGTGCTTCCACCACTACCAGGGGGCCTCCTCCCCGGCGTCTAGTCTCCGGCACTTGATGCGGCGGATGTTCACCTATCATTGGAAAATGGCTACCCCGTTACCACGACAAGGGCCGGCGGCAGAAGTGACATGGAGAAGCCGATGAGGGCCGACAGTGGGGGGAGGGGTGGGTAGGGTTTCTCAAGTCGCTAGAGAAGGTGTCTCCGCGGGGTCGAAGGGGTTGAGCGCTCTTACGGTGCAAATCAATATACTCTAATGATCTCCAGAGTATGGTTAACGGGAGCTAAAAACAGTCTCTCGACACTAATCTTAGTTTTTGTTTTTGTTTTCTAGCTAACTGTTTAAATTCAAGTTAATTAATTAGATGAGGCATTTGGATTAGAGTTCAATTATACAACTTGGAATTTCAGCTAATAAGCTTACTTGCAGTTCTTGACTCTCCGCTCTTAAATACTTGTCCCGTGTATTTGTAGCGCCGGAGGGGTGCTAACTTTGCACTCCCCGAAAGCCAAAGCCAAGACGCCATATAGAGGGCAGCCCTACCTGGCGGTTGACCGCGCTCAAGCCCACGAGCGGTCGATTTCCGTTTTTGGCAATCCCGCGTCATGTGGCTGCTTTCCGTCTTCGGCAAAGCCGCGCGCGCTCGCAAAAATCAGCCGCTGAGGGGATTCGAACCGCGCCCATAATCCGCGAAAACGAGTCAAAGCGAGCACCATGCTGACCAGCAGACCGCAAAATCTTTCGTGTCCACATTAGAACAGCATATATTTTGTCCTAGATAGTTTGCATGGGTAGAAGTAGCCTCACAAAAAGGAAAACGAGTGAATTGGAGCCCGCTCCGGCTCCGATCCATAAATTTGGTGCACACTAAATCTTTATACTTTTACAATTTTTTATAAAATATTGATCATGCATTATTATTAGACAGATTTTTGACGTTACAGAAAATCTCTCCTAATACGAAAATATGAAAGTCATTTCCCCCATTATTTATCAACCCCTCTACCCATTATTTATCAATGGTAAATGTGACAAATTATTGACTCAAAAAGCTATTTTTTTTTTTGAATACTTTTGGGAACATTTTGAGCTTATAATTTATCTACACCTCTGTTCGTTATTTAGCAATGGTAGATGTGAAGAGTTATCAACCTGAAAGTTAATTTCATATAAAATATTTTAGAAACATTTTAGCTCACAATTTATCAACCCCTCCACCCGATATTTATCAATGGTAAATGTAAAAAGCTATCAGTCTGAAAAAGCTAATTTTATTTTGAATATTTGGGGATATTTTTAGCTCAAAATTTATCAAACCCTCTGTCACTTATTTATCAACAGTAAATATGAAAATTTATCGACCCGAAACGCTAATTTTATTTACAATATCTTTGGGATATTTTAAGCTCTCAAATTTATCGAGCCCTCTGTCCGTTATTTATCAACGGTAAATGCGAAAAGTTATCGTTCAGAAAAATTAATTTAATTTAGAATATTACGGGAACATTTGTAGCTCATAATTTATCAACCACTCTGCCCATTAATTATGAATGGTAAGTGTGAAAAGTTATCGAACCGAAAAGCTAATTGTTACAATACTTTTGGGAATATTTTTAGCTCATAATGTATCAACCCCTCTGTTCGTTATTTAGCAATGGCAAATATGAAGAGTTATCAACCCGAAAAGTTAATTTTTATTTAGAATATTTATGAACACTTTAACTCACAATTTATCAACCCCTCCATCCGTTATTTATCAACAGTAAATGTGAAAAGTTATCGACCCAAAATTTAATTTAATTTGGATTATTATGGTACATTTTTAGCTCACAATTTATCAACCGCTCTGTCCATTATTTATCAACGATAAATATGAAAAGTTATCGACCTAAAAAGATAATTTTTAAAAGTTCACAACCTTGATAAAAAATTGTACTTAATTTGAGTGAAAAGTAGTAGCTTATTTAAGTTGCAAGTGGTAGTTTATTTGAGTTGCAAGTGGTTTTCCCACCTGTTATTTCCCCTATAAAACTCACTAGCCCGAAAAAGGGAATTAAAAAGATAATTTAGTCTAAATAATATGAATTGTGATACAAATAACACAGACAAGGAAAATATAGAAATATTACAAAAAAAAGTGGATTGTACAAAGGGAATTGTAGAAAGGAAAAATAGCACAAAAGGGAATTGAGGAAAAGAAAAATGAAAAAGTTTGCATTAATCAAATTATTATAATACTACTGGAGATAAAAAGAAAGTATATTCAAGTACAATAATTTCTATTTTTATTCACAAATGCAGTCCGAAAAATAATGGTTAGTCTACATTAGGAATTGCACCATGTGAACCCAAGATCATGGGTTCAAATCCAGTTATTACTTTTAATTTTTATAAAAAAAATATCACGGAAATCATCTACAAATAAGGAAACTAATATCACGGAAATCATGCTTGCCATAACAATCTTGTTATTACCATTAAAAAGGAGAAAATCAGACTAGCAATTAAAGCGAGAAAATAGACCAGATAAATGGCAGCTGGCAACGAATTTAAGGCACAGAATTGGCGCGCGCGGGATTAGCGGGCGGCATTAAATACGCGGGGATTAGCTGTAACCGATAAAATAAGGAAACAGCGAAATTAGCGGAAAACAACAAAATAACACGCTCCGCGAGCGACTTCCGCGCGGTGGACAAGTGAACGCTCAGGCGGTCGAACGCCAGAAAGGGAATCTGCCATATAGAATAGTTCGAGAAATCCAACCTTCCCTAGCTATCCGACCCAACCAGGATGTGGTTGTCCGTTTTGGTCGGCGCAAACATGAGGAGACAGAATATGCGTCCTACTGGCACAACCCTAATGGATGGGAAGGCATGGACAGTAGCTTAAATTTAGGATGTAAATGCAGAGACACAAAACATACAAACATAGGTAGATTTGAGTTTCGTTAAAATTAGATAGTGCTCATCACATGGAATTTAAACATAAATTACGATGGCCGTATGTACTTGCCGTCTTGCGCCCTACGACAATGCGTCTACTCCTCGTCGTCATCCGCCTCGGTGGGGCCACAGGGGACGACCATATTGATGTGTGCCTCCACTGCCTGGAGCGTTGCAGCCAAGTCGGCATGACGATGCTTTATCCTGGCTATCGCGCTGCTCGGTCTCTGTCATCAAATTTCTCCTTTCAGCGCAACAGCGCTGCTACCATTTCAGCGTCACGACGTGCTCTATTCCTCTTTATTATCATAGTCTTCTCGACGTCGAACTGGGATTTCTCCCTCTCTCTCTCTCTCTCTCCTCTATCTCCCTCTCTCTATGTCGCCTCCAAAGCCACCACCGCGTCCTCCATCTCTCGGTTCTTGCGTCGACCTTTTCTGTCGGCTCCGCCTCGCCTCCACCACCGCCTCACGCTTTTGACGGGTCATCACATCTAGGGAGCAGTGCAACACATTGCGTCTGGATGCCGTGGTCGCCGAGTGTGGACCCTAATGTCTGATAGGTATGGCCGCTCGGGAGCCATGAGCTGGTGGGCAGACTCATCGCGGTGGCGGTCTCGAACGATACGAGTTGGTCCCGCTGCTCATCGCCGGACGTCGACCTTGTCATCGATGTCGTTCGTGGGCTCCTGCGTCATTGCCATCATCAGTGCCTCATCCTCCGCTTGAGTCGCCGACATGGCCTCCTCACGAGCACCACCATATTGCAAGTTGTGGTCTCCGCCAAAGCCCCAATCCCTTTGTGGTACAACCCAAACGTAGCCTCGTGGGCCTCATCCTCCTTGTACGTGGCGATCTCCGCCGTATCCTCCGCATTGAATGCCTCCCCTATGGCGATCGTTGTCACATGTGTAATGCTCGCAGGTCATCCGGGTGATCTTGGCTTAGGTGTGTTCTTAGAGCGAGGGATTGTTGATAGCGATCTAGGGTTTGTCGGTCGATACAGCGGCAACGTCGTTCTTATGCCCCCAAGGCCAGGGCGGAAACTAGTGGCCACGTGAGAAGCTGCAGTAGCACTTGACGACGGGTCGTGTCGGCATTAAATTCGTCATGGTGGACATAGCAAGATATAAAAATCGTGTTGGTGATCTTATTTCCTACCCGCGGCCGATACAAACGGACACATCCTCAGGTTGTCGGCCCAATACACTCTACGTTGTACCTCGTTACTTTTATAACTAGATGATACCCTGCGCGTTGCTGCGGGACATCAATGCGCCAAAAATATAGTCTATGAACAATTAGATGCATTTTACAAAGATATAGTAATATATAACAAAAAAACCATTCCCATTGATCTCTCACAACAATTATAAAATATAATTGACATGAATGATAGTTCTCAATTGCTCAAATTATTGAATACAATGTTGTTTTCAAAACTCAGTACAAACCTTGTCAAATGAAGTGGTGTCAATATGTATGACAACAAATAGAAAAGAACCAATGTAACGGGGAAAAAGGAAATCTAAAGAATATTGATCATCCATACTGTTCACTTAACTTCACTATTAAACAGATTCATTATTCCAACAATGAAGAAATGGCTGAAGATAACATCAGTATACTATAACATACAATGGACTGACCATAGATCCAATGTGGTTGGCAGTAGTATTATATGAAAATGTCTTCTTCCCATTCCTTGGTAAAGAACAGAAGACTGACTTCTCTGCATTCCTCGGTAAAGAACTGAAGACAGACTTCTCAGCAGTCTTCATATATGGTACAACATCACCTGACTGAATTGGATGATAAACAGGGCATATCGTGCAATATACTAAATTGAATAAAAGGTGGATAGCATCACGATTGTTGTGCTATTGCTGTGGGTAAATAATTTCTACATATTCATAGAAATAGCCAAGGTCAATCAAACTTGAATCGGACCTCAAAAGATATGCTCAGTAGTTGGTAATTGCACATAGCTGAGCAAGAATGCAGACATGAAGAACCTTCTTGTGACTCGTGGCCAAGATTGTGTATTGAGCGAATACATTGTTACATTTTTTAACACAACCCGGAGCAATGTGTAACATCCCAAATTTTCAATAAAAGAGAGAAGAAGAATTCCAGAGATCCAAATTTCAGAACCAACAAAAACTTTTCTTTTGCATATAGTGCCCTGCATAGGACTTGTGCATTTTGAGTGATATGCCATGATGATTGTTTTATTGTTTATGTGATGAACTCTAAAACCCTAAAGTGATCAAGTGAAGATCACCAACCAAATAAATCAAAAAGAGAAAGAAATCAAATAAGAGGAAAACCCTAAAAACCCTAACATATGGCTTATGCCAATTTTGCAAATTTTGACCCTAGACCCATTTGACTTCACCATTACTTGTAATATGCTATTTGATGGTTATTACAACTTCGGGGAAATCAAAGAAATACCATTTGAACCAAATCCAAATTCAATTTTTAGCTCACATAGAATAATGGTCACTTTTGACTTTTATAGTCTGGTCACCACTTTGAGCCTCTAGTTTTCAAGTTTTCTAAACCAAACAAATCCCACTCTTTGCATATCATCCAAGTACTCAACAAGGTGAACAACTTCTGTGAAGATCATCACACCAAATTCTGCTTGGATCAAAAGTTAGGATCGAGCAAAGAGAGGACTTTGAAACTTTTGGAAGATCACCAACTTTCAAATTTTGATCAAACCAAGCCCTGTCTTGACTACCACTGGACCTAACCATGACGTCTTGACCCTACTACACCTAGCCCATGCGAGGAGACACCATGGACACGACCAGAACATGGCTGGCCATGGCCATGCCGGTCCCGTTCCACCTCAACGCGCCACCCCTCTCTCCTTGCCTCTCCAGCCCGAGCCACCTTGCCAAACGCGTCGCCCATGATCCCAGGAGATCGCCTGTACCCGCCGTTGAACGAGAGGACGACGCCACGACCCGCCATGGCCGCGCCCAGTACGCTCCAGGTACGACGCGAGCGGCATGGCGACGTCATTGTGCACGGACGCGCGCGACACGGCCACGCGGCGTTCGCCGTACCCCGCCGTACCCCGACCACCTCCGCGCGCCCTGGTACCTGCCTCGCCACGCGTAGCTCGCCGGACACGCCGTCGTCACCACCTAGCACCTACGGTCGCCGGCGAGGACAAGACCGCCCGCCACGGTCGCGACAGTACGCGCACGGCCCCGACCACCGTACGACTCACAATTGCGCGCCGCGGACGCTCGTGGATTCGCCGTACCCTCCCGATCGTCGCTGCGTCATCGCCTAGCGCCCTAGCTCGCCGGAGACGCCGCGCCCGCGACGACCCGCACCATGCCCCGCAGCACCTCCTCAATCCTATAAATACCGAGTTCCCTGGACAGAACCAAGCACACCACCATGACCACCATTCACCACCACTTCTCCTCGCACCAGTAGCCACCCCAATCGTCGCCGGAGCTGCCTCAATTGAACGGTCGGAGCCGCGGAAGCCACGGTGAAATCGCCGACGATCCAGACCACCTCGAGCGACGCCGCTGCTACAGGCTGCCTCGCCGTCGTCCACAACTTCGTCACGCATACTGCCAACCCTAGCTGGAGCCACCGTAAGCTCTCCGACCCCCTACCGCCGCCGTGCCAGTGACCCAATCTCGCCGGAGACGACGATGGTTCGGTGCCGTCCGATGTCGTTCTAATCCAACGCTCCACGTTAGTTCATACCGTTTCGGGTTTTAAGAGCCGCTGACATGCGGGACCCACGCTGTCAGGCAGCCCACGCGTGCGTGGACGCGTAGTGGGCTGGCCTTGGGCCGTTTTAATCGTTTCAGCCCACCTAGTCTTCCCGCCAGCCCGTTTAATTCAAATCTCGTTTACTAAATAGAATTCAAATTCATTACTGACCCTGACTTTGAAATTCAATAGAATCTGTTTGGCATGGCCAAATTTAACAAACTTTATATTGTTGGAAAGCTATGGAAAAGATCTACAACTTGCCACTGGTCTCACCTTGAGATCTATTGTAGAAATTTTGTGAAAAAAAGAACAAGCCAGAGACTTTTGCACCTTCTTTTAAATTCTAAAAATCAACCATAATAGATATTTAGTTAATTCCAACTCCAATAGCTCACATTTGACTTACACTGATTGTTTCTGCAAGAAAATGGTGTGGTCATTTTGCATGATCATGCCCTAGTTTAAACAATGGGCAATATGGCTATTTTACTTGAGTGATATTGTCCAAAACTAATATAGAAATCATATGAAGTATTTTTGCTTCATTTAAATCTTGTCTCAAGTGAATTCATGTGATGTTTGAACCCCTGGTCCAAATACTCTTATATGAAATACTTGGAGATTTAAATCATTAGTTGAATTATGAAATAGTATGAGGTGGTCTACCTATTTAAATCATTTTCTCAAATGATGATAATGAATGTTTGACTTGGGTCAACATAAGTTCATGTATTATTGTTTGAGAGATTAAAGCTTAAGAAGATTTCAATGAGAGGAAATTATTCCTCAAGAACCCTATGGAAATTAACTTTCACATATGAACAAGAGGGAATGATTTTTATTTCCTCAAGTCACACCACCAATGCACCTTAATTGAAATAATGGTGTGCTTAGAATAGTTTGTGTGCTTGTATATGATGTTTGGAATAGCCATTGTATTAGTGAGTAATTATACTCGTATTCAAATTTAGACGCTAGCACCGGAGAATACCAGGAAGAGGGAGGATACTACCAAGAGGAGGAAGAAGAGAACCTTGAGAACTACCAAGGCAAGCTAATACTCTTGCAAAGTGCAAAGCTCCTTTGGAGTAAGGCACCATGATTCTTATCTCTCTTAATACAAGCCTATCCCAAGTTTTTACTATACAAGTTTTACTTGTTGATTTCAAAGAATTACTTGGATAAGTTAGCTTTATCTAAGTGGTTAAGATTATTAGTGTAGCAAAGTTAGTCTCAAGCTAGCCAAGCAAGATAGCACCCCTCATGATTAGTGCTAGTGCTAAAATACTAAAACTTGACTACTCTAGATGGGAACTTGTGACTTTGAAAGGAATTTGAAACCTTGGAATGATGAGTCATTCCATTGAATGATCTTTGAAGGTGAAAATGACCAAGAGAAGATGGTGATTTTCGATACAAAACTGATGTTGGTTTGAATGCGACACCTTTCCAATATTGAGTACCCCCACAATACCTGATTATGGGTAGGGCTTAACTGGAAATTTATACATCTTAGTATGGGTTCCCTCTGAACACACATCATAGGGGTTATGCCGAGGCTGCCTCCGTTGTTGAGAAAAGATGTGAAATCGAGGTGAATTGTACGGCCAAGCCCTGTGCAGTTCCCAGGTTGACAGTTGGTCTTCACTGGGAGGCCAAGCTCATGGGGAGAGGTGCTCATACTAGGGCTTATAAGTGAAAGGTTATGGTTGATGATCCGCGTACTGTGTTACGATGATTCGGGGTTCTCTCGACGGATGAAATCAAATGTTGTGGCACAAGTGTGCAACCTCTGCAGAGTGTAAACCTATTCGAATAGCCGTGTCCACAGTTACGGACGGTTGGAAAGGCCATACAGTTTCCGGTGTCAGATTCTTGAAAATATTGGTGAAATGAATGGTGATTTGGTGACTTGTTGAATTGCAACAAATATGGTGGGAATGACACTAATGTCCCCCCTTGAGTTAGTTAGTACATGATTAAGTCTTTGCTCAAATACTTGTGAACTAAAATTTGGCTTTATGCAAATTAAACTAGAGCTTAGCACCCCTTACTAAAATTGTAGCACTTTCATTAGTGTTAGTTTGCAAGTACTTAAAGTACTTATGGCTTTGTCCCTGGCTATTCAAATGGCCAGAGTATGAAGATGAAGAGAACTACCAAGGAGATGACCAGCAGGACGCCTACGACAACTAGGAGTCTTCCGACGTCAAGCGTTGGCCTGTGGACTAGAGAGTCCCTTTATCTTTACGCTTCCGCTATGAACTTGTGTTTGTTCGTTGATCGATAGATCAACTATTTGTGTGATATCGATCATGTGATTCAAGTTGTAAGACAATATGGTTTGTAATAAATGATGACTATGATATTTGACTATTATGCCTCGCAACAACATTATCATGGGATTGCGATGAATGACATAATAGGCATTCGGACTTAAAAATTCCGGTGTTGACAAGTTGGTACCAGAGCCATTGTTTGACCTTAGAAGACCCTAGTTAGAATGGACGTTCATAAAAACATAACTTTGAAATCAAATGAAGAGAATATTTATGAAAATTTACTCGCATTCTTGCCTTTGAGACTTTTTCGAAATTTGATGAATTATGCTCTTTCTTATTCGAATCTACATAAAATTTTGCCACACTTATTCACTCTCTAACTTACTCATCCTTTTCGCTTTCAGATGGAGCCGAATGAACCCATCAACGCGAAGTTCTATCAGCTTGGGAACGGTGGAAGCCTCGTTTTCGACCACAACCTCACCGCTGTCTCGGTGTTTCTTGGGCGCCTTCACCCCGAGTTCCACGGGATTCAGGTGAACGATCAGCCTGGTGGTGAGTTGCAGTGGATCATCACTGCAGATCTGAGAGGCACGATGGAGTCCCCCAAATCGGAGAGGATCCTGTTCTCTTTCCGTGAGAGCAACTGGCTCGACGGACTTGCGAGAGCTCTTCGGAGGCACCGGCGCGCCTCCGTGGACGGAACGTGGTGCGCCTACTTGCGTCCCGCTTCGCTCACCTTGTGAGGCGTGATGCAGCAGGAGTGCCCATGGCGCTGCAGTCTCACCCTGAGTTGAGGCACCACGCGGAGCACCTGGATTTCATGTTGTATCACACACAGCAGGATCTGGACAACGCTCGTGCGTACGCCAACCAGACGCACCTCGCCCTGGCAACCCATGCCGACGCCATCAAGATGCTCTCAAGGGATCGCAACAAGCTCCGCCTGCAGCGTGCCAAGAGGGACGCTACTATTGATCGCCTTCGCGCACAGATCGCATCACTGGAGGCCACCGTCAAGGCCCAGGAGGACCAGCTGAAGGAGATGGAGGAGGATGATGATGGTATTGACCTGCAGGGAGGAGATGCCTTCCTGAGCGACGACGACGACTTTGAGGAGGATGAGTTCACTGAGGAGGAGGACTACGCGTTTCTGGAGCCGGGACCTGATGACGTCGTTCCGATTGACGTTGAGGACGAGGGTAGCTGCACTTGAGCACTTATGTAGGTGTGAGTTGTATCCCGTCCGTTGTATCGTAGCATGTGACATGGTTCTTCAAACCATGCAAGGAGTTGGGTGTTAGCTTGTAATGTGTTATGTTGAATGAATGAATGAATGAATGAATGAATGTGTGTTGTTATCAAAAGCATTCAAGTTTTAAAGTTTTTGAACTCATCCAAAATAAACCATAGAAGTTTCCCTCTTATCTTATGATCTTCTGTATATCCAGATGGCTCCTCCCAATCGCAACAACAACGAGGCCATGATGCAACTGCTGCAAACCCTGCTGGCAGACAGGGAGACTGAAAGAGCTGAACGTCAAGCCAACATCGCAACACTGCAAAACCTTCCGAACCAAGGCCATGGGAATCATGATCACCCCGGTTCAAAGCTCAAGAACTTTCAGAACACCAACCCTCCGGTGTTCAGCAAGACGGAGGAACCCCTCGATGCCGATGACTGGCTTCAGACCATGGAGAACAACTTGGAGGTAGCTGGAGTGGAAGCCAACGAGATGGTCCTGTTTGCAACCCATTACCTCGCTGGACCAGCCCGAGCCTGGTGGAGTAGCACCCGTGCCATGAACGGGGGTCAATTCATGACTTGGGCAGATTTCAAGCTCAAGTTCAGCAAGTACCATGTACCCCCGGGTCTTATCAAGAAGATGAGGGATGAGTTCCGTGAACTGAAGCAAGGTCGCATGACGGTGGTAGAATACCGCGACAGGTTCCTTACCCTGTCAAGGTACGCCCCCGATGAGACCGACACCACTGAGAAGAGGCAAGAGAGATTCCTGAACGGACTGCATGATGAGATGCAGACTGTCCTCGTCAACATCCCCTTCACCGACCTTGAAGCCCTTGTTGACTCCGCCATCCAGATGGAGGGCAAGCTGAACCAAGCCAATGAGAACCGCAAACGTCGCATGATGCACCAGAGTGGGCCTAGCAATGCCCCGAAGTATCGCCCCAGCTCAAGCGGAGGTTTCACTCCGAGAAACAACAACAAGCCCCCTATGCAGAACTCGCGCCCCGGTTATCAGAACCGGAGTGTAGGAAACTCCAGGCCAGGAGGCCACAACAACAACTACAACAACAACAACAACTTCAACCGCGCTCCGCCCAGAGCTCCCAACCCCAACAACAACAACGCCAACACTGCCCCCAGAACCGAAAGCAACGCCGTCCCCGTCGCCCCCAAGGACAAGTCTACTATCACCTGCTATGAGTGCGGAGTGGTGGGACACTACTCCAACGAGTGTCCCAAGAGACTCGCCAAGCTCGCCGGCAACACCGCTGCACCTGCTCAGCAGCAACGCCGCGTCTCCACCGGCAAGAAGTTCGCCCCCAACAACCCCAACAACCGCAACGGCCGCCTTTTCCACATGAACGCCGAAGAATCCCAGGAAGCACCTGATGTTGTACTGGGTATGTTTTCCATCAACTCAGTACCTGCCAGAGTGTTGTTTGATTCCGGAGCATCTCATTCTTTTGTCACGGAAGACTTTGCATCCACAAGTAAAATTCAACCTATCAGCCTGAAGCATGTCATGATAGTTCAAATTCCCGGATCAACCACCAAAGCCAGAAAATTTTGCAAAAATGTACCCATCATAATACATGAAGTAGAGTTCCTGGCCAATCGGATTATTCTGGAAACCAAAGGTTTGGAAGTTTTACTGGGAATGGATTGGATGGCCAAACACCATGGATTGATTGACTGTGGTAAGAAAGCCATCACCATGACTAGTAGCACAGGTATCATAGTAGAACATGTATCTGAGAGACTACCCAGAAAATTTACCTGCAACCAAAGTGTAGCCAAGCCAACTCTGGATCAAATCAGGGTCGTTTGTCGATACCCTGATGTGTTTCCGGATGATCTACCCGGTATGCCCCCGGATCGGGATATCGAGTTTATCATCGAGTTAATCCCTAGAACAGGACCTATAGCCCAGAGAGCCTATAGCATGAACCCCGCAGAACTAGTGGAACTGAAGAAGCAACTGGATGAATTACTAGCCAAAGGTCTGATTCGACCGAGTGCGTCGCCTTGGAGGTCTCCAGTTTTGTTTGTGGATAAGAAGGACGGTGCCAGTCGTTTATGTACGGATTATCGTAAGCTTAACGATGTCACCATCAAAAACAAATACCCCTTGCCAAAGGTAGAAGATCTGTTTGACCAACTGACCGGTGCCATAGTATTCTCGAAGATTGATCTTAGGACTGGATACCATCAACTGAAGATTCGTGGATCGGATATCCCCAAAACTGCCTTTACCACCAGATATGGATTGTACGAGTACAATGTCATGTCATTTGGACTGACCAATGCCCCCGCTTACTTCATGAACCTCATGAACAAGATCTTCATGAACTTCCTAGATAAGTTTGCCGTTGTGTTCATCGATGACATTATAATCTACTCCAAGTCTGAAGAAGAACATGAGCAACACCTGGAAGCTGTCTTAGATACCCTGCGGGAGCATCAGTTGTATGCTAAGTTCAGCAAGTGTGAATTCTGGCTGAAGGAAGTAGGATTCCTGGGACATATCTTGTCTGCAGGAGGAATTGCCGTAGATCCCGCCAAAATCAAGACTGTTGCAGAATGGAAAGCCCCAACAACCCAGACCGAGGTCCGCGCTTTTCTTGGATTAGCCGGATATTACCGCAGATTTGTCGAAGGCTTCTCAAGCATCGCTCGACCAATGACCCAACTGCTGAAGAAGGACAAGAAGTTCGAATGGACTGACAAATGTGAAGAGAGTTTCCAACAACTCAAGAGTAGACTGACCTCAGCCCCAATCCTGATCATGCCGGACATCACCAAGCCGTTTGACGTCTATTGTGACGCCTCCAAGATTGGTCTTGGATGCGTGTTGATGCAAGAAGGCAAAGTGATATCTTATTTGTCTAGACAACTGAAGCAGCATGAGCAGAACTATCCAACCCATGACCTCGAACTTGTAGCTGTAGTTTTAGCACTGAAGGTATGGCGTCATTACCTCATGGGTAATCGCTGCGAGATCTATTCGGATCACAAGAGCCTGAAGTATATCTTCACACAGAAGGAGCTGAATATGAGGCAGAGGAGATGGTTAGAATTGATCAAGGACTATGATATGGAAATCCACTATCACCCCGGCAAGGCCAATGTGGTAGCAGATGCGCTGAGTAGACTGCCGTGTCAGTTGAACTCCATGATAGCAGAAGAACAACCTAGCCTCTACCAAGAGTTTGAGTAGTTTAGAATGGAACTAGTTAGTGAAGGATTCCTAGCCGAGCATAGAGCTTCAGCCCACTTTGATTGGTCGGATCAAGGAAGCACGAAGGAAAATGCCAGTATTGAAGGAATCAAGAAACAGATAGCTGCAGGGAAAGCACCGGGATTCACTGTTGACGAAGCCGGAGTTCTTTGGTACAAAGAACGCCTCTGCGTACCATCGGACTCAGACTTGAAGCAAGTCATTCTACAAGAAGCCCCTGACACCCTTTACTCGATCCACCCCGGAGGTACCAAGATGTATCAAGACTTGAAGGAACAATTCTGGTGGCATGGAATGAAGCGAGAGATCGGAAGCTACATCGCCAAGTGCGATATCTGTCAGAGAGTCAAGGTAGAGCATCAGCGACCCGCAGGACTGCTGCAACCTCTACAGATTCCAGAATGGAAGTGGGATTCGGTAGGAATGGACTTTATCACAGGTTTGCCCAAATCCAGCAAAGGCAATGATTCTATATGGGTAGTGGTTGATAGATTGACCAAGGTAGCTCATTTCATCGCCGTCAAGACCACCTACCAAGGCCCGAAGTTAGCTGAACCGTACATCTCCAGAATAGTCGCCCCGCACGGAACCCCGAAGTCGATAGTGTCAGATAGAGGATCACAATTCACCTCAAGATTCTGGCGAGAAAGTGCACGAAGGACTAGGAACCCGTCTGAATTTCAGCACCGCCTATCACCCACAGACCGATGGACAGACGGAAAGAGTCAACCAGATACTGGAGGACATGCTGAGAGCATGTGTACTGGAGTACGGATCCAAGTGGGAAGACTGCTTGCCTTATGCAGAATTCTCTTACAACAATAGCTACCAAGCCAGCTTACAGATGGCCCCCTTTGAAGCTTTGTACGGAAGGAAGTGCCGTACCCCCCTGAACTGGTCAGAAGTCGGAGAAAGCCAAGTCTTTGGACCGGATGTTTTTCGTGAAGCCGAAGAGAAAGTGCACAGGATCCGCGAGTACCTCAAGACCGCGCAATCAAGGCAGAAGAGCTAAGCCGACAAGAGACGTCGAGAGATGACATTCGAGATCGGAGATTTTTTCTATCTCAAGGTATCCCCCCTGAAAGGAATGCAGAGATTTCAGCTGAAAGGAAAGCTTGCACCCCGATATGTCGGACCCTTCAAAGTTCTCAGCCGCCAAGGCGAAGTGTCCTATCAACTGGAGTTACCTGAAGAAATGTCGGCTGTGCACGACGTGTTTCACATCTAACTCCTCCGGAAGTGCCTTGAAGTCCCTGAGAAGACTGAAGTGTTCAAGAACATCGATCACCGATCAGTGGACATCAACCAAGACCTGACTTACCGCGAAGTGCCGATTCACATCCTAGAGGAAGCTTACCGAACTACGCGCACCCGAAGCATCAAGTTCCTGAAGATACAGTGGAGCAACCATACTGAAGATGAAGCCACTTGGGAGCGAGAAGAAGACATGAAGAAAGAATACCCAGATCTCTTTAGCACCTAATTGTCTTTAAGATCTCGGGACGAGATCTTTTGTAAGGGGGAAGGGTTTGTAACATCCCAAATTTTTAATAAAAGAGAGAAGAAGAATTCCAGAGATCCAAATTTCAGAACCAACAAAAACTTTTCTTTTGCATATAGTGCCCTGCATAGGACTTGTGAATTTTGAGTGATATGCCATGATGATTGTTTTATTGTTTATGTGATGAACTCTAAAACCCTAAAGTGATCAAGTGAAGATCACCAACCAAATAAATCAAAAAGAGAAAGAAATCAAATAAGAGGAAAACCCTAAAAACCCTAACATATGGCTTATGCCAATTTTGCAAATTTTGACCCTAGACCCATTTGACTTCACCATTACTTGTAATATGCTATTTGATGGTTATTACAACTTTGGGGAAATCAAAGAAATACCATTTGAACCAAATCCAAATTCAATTTTTAGCTCACATAGAATAATGGTCACTTCTGACTTTATAGTCTGGTCACCACTTTGAGCCTCTAGTTTTCAAGTTTTCTAAACCAAACAAATCACACTCTTTGCATATCATCCAAGTACTCAACAAGGTGAACAACTTCTGTGAAGATCATCACACCAAATTCTGCTTGGATCAAAAGTTAGGATCGAGCAAAGAGAGGACTTTGAAACTTTTGGAAGATCACCAACTTTCAAATTTTGATCAAACCAAGCCCTGTCTTGACCACCACTGGACCTAACCATGACCTCTTGACCCTACTACACCTAGCCCATGCGAGGAGACACCATGGACACGACTAGAACATGGCTGGCCATGGCCATGCCGGTCCCGTTCCACCTCAACGCGCCACCCCTCTCTCCTTGCCTCTCCGGCCCGAGCCACCTTGCCAAACGCGTCGCCCATGATCCCAGGAGATCGCCTGTACCCGCCGTTGAACGAGAGGACGACGCCACGACCCACCATGGCCGCGCCCAGTACGCTCCAGGTACGACGCGAGCGGCATGGCGACGTCATTGTGCACGGACGCGCGCGACACGGCCACGCGGCGTTCGCCGTACCCCGCCGTACCCCGACCACCTCCGCACGCCCTGGTACCTGCCTCGCCACGCGTAGCTCGCCGGACACGCCGCCGTCACCACCTAGCACCTACGGTCGCCGGCGAGGACAAGACCGCCGCCACGGCCGCGACAGTACGCGCACGGCCCCGACCACCGTACGCCTCACAATTGCGCGCCGCGGACGCTCGTGGATTCGCCGTACCCTCCTGATCGTCGCTGCGTCATCGCCTAGCGCCCTAGCTCGCCGGAGACGCCGCGCCCGCGACGACCCGCACCATGCCCCGCAGCACCTCCTCAATCCTATAAATACCGAGTTCCCTGGACAGAACCAAGCACACCACCATGACCACCATTCACCACCACTTCTCCTCGCACCAGTAGCCACCCCAATCGTCGGCCGGAGCTGCCTCAATTGAACGGTCGGAGCCGCGGAAGCCACGGTGAAATCGCCGACGATCCGGACCACCTCGAGCGACGCCGCCGCTACGGGCTGCCTCGCCGTCGTCCACAACTTCGTCACGCATATCGCCAACCCTAGCCGGAGCCACCGTAAGCTCTCCGACCCCCTACCGCCGCCGTGCCAGTGACCCAATCTCGCCGGAGACGACGATGGTTCGGTGCCGTCCGATGTCGTTCTAATCCAACGTTCCACGTTAGTTCATACCGTTTCGGGTTTTAAGAGCCGCTGACATGCGGGACCCACGCTGTCAGGCAGCCCACGCGTAGTGGGCTGGCCTTGGGCCGTTTTAATCGTTTCAGCCCACCTAGTCTTCCCGCCAGCTGGTTTAATTCAAATCTCGTTTAATAAATAGAATTCAAATTCATTACTGACCCTAACTTTGAAATTCAATAGTATCTGTTTGGCTTGGCCAAATTAAACAAACTTTATATTATTGGAAAGCTATGGAAAAGATCTACAACTTGCCACTGGTCTCACCTTGAGATCTGTTGTAGAAATTTTGTGACAAAAAGAACAAGCCAGAGACTTTTGCACCTTCTTTTAAATTCTAAAAATCAACCATAATAGATATTTAGTTAATTCCAACTCCAATAGCTCACATTTGACTTACACTAATTGTTTATGCAAGAAAATAGTGTGGTCATTTTGCATGATCATGCCCTAGTTTAAACAATGGGCAATATGGCTATTTTACTTGAGTGATATTGTCCAAAACTAATATAGAAATCATATGAAGTATTTTTTCTTCATTTAAATCTTGTCTCAAGTGAATTCATGTGATGTTTGAACCCCTGGTCCAAATACTCTTATATGAAATACTTGGAGATTTAAATCATTAGTTGAATTATGAAATAGTATGAGGTGGTCTACCTCATTTAAATCATTTTCTCAAATGACGATAATGAATGGTTGACTTGGGTCAACATAAGTTCATGTATTATTGTTTGAGAGATTAAAGCTTAAGAAGATTTCAATGAGAGGAAATTATTCCTCAAGAACCCTATGGAAATTAACTTTCACATATGAACAAGAGGGAATGATTTTTATTTCCTCAAGTCACACCACCAATGCACCTTAATTGAAATAATGGTGTGCTTAGAATAGTTTGTGTGCTTGTATATGATGTTTGGAATAGCCATTGTATTAGTGAGTAATTATACTCGTATTCAAATTTAGACGCTAGCACCGGAGAATACCAGGAAGAGGAAGGATACTACCAAGTGGAGGAAGAAGAGAACCTTGAGAACTACCAAGGCAAGCTAATACTCTTGCAAAGTGCAAAGCTCCTTTGGAGCAAGGCACCATGATTCTTATCTC
The DNA here is from genome assembly GCF_022539505.1 of Lolium rigidum. Classification (NCBI taxonomy): domain Eukaryota; kingdom Viridiplantae; phylum Streptophyta; class Magnoliopsida; order Poales; family Poaceae; genus Lolium; species Lolium rigidum. The sequence continues at coordinate 84,412,231 of NC_061512.1, read as the reverse complement.
TCTTAATACAAGCCTATCCCAAGTTTTTACTATACAAGTTTTACTTGTTGATTTCAAAGAATTACTTGGATAAGTTAGCTTGATCTAAGTGGTTAAGATTATTAGTGTAGCAAAGTTAGTCTCAAGCTAGCCAAGCAAGATAGCACCCCTCATGATTAGTGCTAGTGCTAAAATACTAAAACTTGACTACTCTAGATGGGAACTTGTGACTTTGAAAGGAATTTGAAACCTTGGAATGATGAGTCATTCCATTGAATGATCTTTGAAGGTGAAAATGACTAAGAGAAGATGGTGATTTTTGATACAAAACTTATGTTGGTTTGAATGCGATACCTTTCCAATATTGAGTACCCCCACAATACCTGATTATGGGTAGGGCTTAACTGGAAATTTATACATGTTAGTATGGGTTCCCTCTGAACACACATCATAGGGGTTATGCCGAGGCTGCCTCCGTTGTTGAGAAAAGATGTGAAATCGAGGTGAATTGTACGGCCAAGCCCTATGCAGTTCCCAGGTTGACAGTTGGTCTTCACTGGGAGGCCAAGCTCATGGGGAGAGGTGCTCATACTAGGGCTTATAAGTGAAAGGTTATGGTTGATGATCCGCGTACTGTGTTACGATGATTCGGGGTTCTCCCGACGGATGAAATCAAATGTTGTGGCGCAAGTGTGCAACCTCTGCAGAGTGTAAACCTATTCGAATAGCCGTGTCCACGGTTATGGACGGTTGGAAAGGCCATACAGTTTCCGGTGTCAGATTTTTGAAAATATTGGTGAAATGAATGGTGATTTGGTGACTTGTTGAATTGCAACAAATATGGTAGGAATGGCACTAATGTTCCCCCTTGAGTTAGTTAGTACATGATTAAGTCTTTGCTCAAATACTTGTGAACTAAAATTTGGCTTTATGCAGATTAAACTAGAGCTTAACACCCCTTACTAAAATTGTAGCACTTTTATTAGTGTTAGTTTGCAAGTACTTAAAGTACTTATGGCTTTGTCCCTGGCTATTCAAATGGCCAAAGTATGAAGATGAACAGAACTACCAAGGAGATGACCAGCAGGACGCCTACGACAACTAGGAATCTTCCGACGTCAAGCGTTGGCCTGTGGACTAGAGAGTCCCTTTATCTTTACGCTTCCGCTATGAACTTGTGTTTGTTCGTTGATCGATAGATCAACTATTTGTGTGATATGGATCATGTGATTCAAGTTGTAAGACAATATGGTTTGTAATAAATGATGACTATGATATTCGACTATTATGCCTCGCAATAATATTATCCTGGGATTGCGATGAATGAAATAATAGGCATTCGGACTTAAAAATTCCGGGTGTTGACACAATGGTACAAAAATCAACGCAGAATACTTCTTTTTCTAATGCACTTGTAACATTAACCTGCAAGAAGAATACAAAGCATGTGCTTAAAGCACCAATTGTATGCTGTTGACAGAAGTTATTCAGCTAGCATAATTTGGAGGACCTTTTATCCCACTATAAATGGCAGCCCAATCGAGGTTTGTATGAACCACGAGACTGTCGGAAAAAAGTTCCTTATGGTGGCAGCGATCCTGATGAAAATATAACATGCTGCCATGACAACAACGGCTAAAAACTGTGAGCCATCGTACATTAGAAGATCATCAGCTAAGCAATACACATATGATTGATGCATAAAAATCCAGGGCATGGATGTCAGTTCGCGTGGGAATTTTATCACAGCAAGAAAGTAACATGATTGCAGAAAGTGGCAAGACGATGGAGGTGGATTAGAAGATCAACATGAACACAAATAGGGACCAAAATTTTATTATGAATGCAGAGATCTACTCCTACTTTGGAGATTCGGAGAGCACGAATTTTTCAGATCTCTACCCGTGGCGTTCGTCAACGAATTTCAGATGCGGGTGGCCGCTTCTCAACGAATTTTGTGGATTTCGAACAGCTTGTACAATCCAACCAAAATCCAATCAAATCAGGTGGCGGGTGGATTTATGGATCAACTCTCGAGCCGGGCGGAGCACAACCTAAAAGATTGACAAACATATGGCGAGGGTTTGAAAAATAATAGGAAATTAAAATGGGGAGCCACCATGTATGGAGGCGCGAGCATGATGTCGTGCTTCATGCGGATGACAGCATGTCCTGGTTTTTAACCTGGAGTCGGCAGCAACGGATGAGTTCCATCGATCTGTTTCCACTCGTTGAATGCTCGGATATATTCGATGGTTTCATTAGTATTTGTGAGGTGGACCCATTAGGTCTCTGCGGGAGCGTTTGTGGCGAGGATGCCGGAGGGTCGCGACAGCGAAGGAGTTAGTGCTGGTGATTAGCGAGTACGCGAAGATGGACATAGGCGGATTCGTGGGGAGACCTAGCTGCGGGAGGAAGAGGAAGAGGAACAGAGACGGTTCCAGCCCAAAACCGTCCTAACCATGAAGCCCACCACGGTCTATGGCCATCAATCAGTCCAGTTAGGGCATCTTCAGCGGCGCCGCATTTTAATGTCCGCGAGCGTCCGCGTCGCGCTGCGCACGCAAAAATGATTGTTTTTGTCCGCGCGTCCGTTTGCGTCTGAGGTCTGCTTCAGCGGGGCGACGCATTTTTTTTCCTTTTTTCCCTCTTCTCCATTTAAACATAGTTTCAAATATAACATTTTGAAACATGATTTTACACAAACTAACACATAGTTTGGAACATGATTTACACAAATTAACACATAGTGTGAACCATGGTGGACACAAATATAAAATTAAAAAAAAAGAAGCCAGTTGTGTTGATTTCCGTATATTCGCTGCCAAGAAAAAACATTCGAGGGCACACCCAATCAGCCAAACTGGAAAATCCAGCGGGAGGAGATGGTGCCCTTGTTGGTTCTACCAATGAGGCGAACATCCAGAAACCTCGACTATTGGCTTCATCTGGCCCGTAGCCAGATTCGCTGCAAAGAAAGAACACTCAACGTTCTAACTATCGGTGTCGGAGCCGGAGTCGTCGGTGTGGTAGTGCCTGCGGCAGGCTGTGTCGTCGAACACCTTGACGATCATCTCGCCGTCCCCCTCGTAGAGGAAGGTGAGCTGGCAGCCGGGCTCGAGCTCGAGGTCACGGGCGAACTTGTCCCACCCCGTGTGCAGGTACATCTTGCCTTGCCCGTCGAACAGGACCTCCACGGTCCAGCGACAGAAGTTGCAGCTGGTCTCCCGTAGCTGCAACTGCGCCGGCTCGACGCCGTCGACGAACTCGGCGAACTTGTCCGGTAGCCGCT
>NC_061512.1:84341601-84408860 GCF_022539505.1 Lolium rigidum | reverse complement strand
TTTAATTACATCGAGCCTTCGAGCCGGCTTGCAAGCTTCATCGAGCGGGCTTGTCAAGCCTCGAGCCTTGATTCCAAGGTTTAGGCTTGGCTTGCCCGCTCTTCGAGCCAAGTCGAGCCCGAGCCAAGCCTCGTCGAGCCCAAGCCGAGCCTCGAGCCTCGAGCTTCAAGTCCACCCCTACACATATCTGTCAGCAAATCCAGCGTTCCATGCCAGAGCCAAGCATATTGAGATAGATTTTCACTTTGTTCGAGAACGAGTGTTGAAGGAGCTAGAAGTCAAATTTGTTCCTTCCAAAGATCAGGTTGCAGATGGCTTCACAAAGCCACTCCCAGTTAGAAACATTTTAGAGTTTAGACATAATCTCAACTTAGTAAGTTGTGATTAAGGGAGGGTGTTAAACAACGTGTTGCGCAAGTTGTATAGGACATAGAGTCCGTATCAAATACCTGATGTAAGCGTCATATATATACACATGAAATAAACCAAACTCGGTTATCCGAGTAGACCTAAATCTACCTGATCTTACACCGGACACCCGCGGCCATCCGCATTTGCGATGCGTGGCCGTGTTGGGCCACGAATTTGTCCGATCGGACCCATCCAGATGCGCGGGCGCGGAATGAGTCACCGCGTTGGAGATGCCCTAAGAATGCACCCAGAGCTCGCTGCCGGTTTGGACGGCCCACGGCCACGGTATAAGTGCGTGCTCATGAAAAGGGAATTTTTTTAGGCCTGAAACCAATACCTTTAAGTTATAGACAGGTCGGAAGTTTGGAGTTTGCTTCAGACTCTTCGTTCTGAACTTATCATTATTCGTTAATCTACTCGCTCCAATCCATATTATTTATCACTAAATATAGATGTATCTAATTCTAAATACATTTGTTCTAGTGACAAGTAATATGAATCAGAGAAAGTACATTATTTTGAATTTGGTCTGAAAAGGAGACACATGTACATACTTCCACCCACGTAGCTTCGTGCTCATGCTCATGCTCACGTCATCGTGTTCTGACTCTACTCTTCCTTTGTGTTCCAGTGAGCGCGGGAATCATGTTTAGGAAATCTCTAGCGCCGCCAGATTAGCGACCCGACGCTAATGAATTGAAGCTCTCCTTTTCAGATAGAATGATAAAGAAACTCTTCTCAGCGGTCTCAATGACATGAGAAGAGTCTGCTGCTCGTCCTTGACGTCTGAGAGCAAATTTAATAGTATAGCTAGCTGCTGGCTATAAGCTATGTGTGCCATGTTATTTGTAGCTAACATAGAGCTAACATGTATAATAGTGAGCTATAATCATGTACTACTTTATCAATGGATGACCCACATTTCACTCTCACAAAGTGCCTAGGAGCACGTGCTAGAGCTGGTTCTTGCATGAGAGTCCACTCCTCTTCTCTCTCCTCCTCTCTCTCCTCCAACTAAGCATGAATATATTATTTTAACCCTTATAGTCATCTGACTAGGACTTATTATACTTGCTCTGAGAGCAATTCCAATAGCATAGCCCATTGTTGGCTATAACCAAGATGCCATGTCATCTATAGCTAATGTGTAGTCAACAAGTACAATAGTTGGCTATAAGAGCAAGTACAATAGAGTTCAGTCAGCTGACTATAAGACATTAAATAATATATTTTAGATGAGTTGGAGGAGAGAAGAGGAGAGAGAAGGGAGGTGGGCTACTATGCAATAGCTAGCTCTTGCACGTGCTCCTAGGCACCTTGTGAGAGTGAAAGGTGGGCCATATATTAGTAAAGTACTACATTCTTATAGCCAACTATTGTACATGTTAGCTATATGATGACTACAAATGATATGACATCTTGTTATAGCCAACAGTTGGCTATACTATTGGAATTGCTCTAAGAATGTACTACTTTATTAATGGATGACTCACCTTTCATTCACACAACTTGCCTAGGAGCACGTGCTAGAGCTAGCTCTTGCATAAGAGCCCACTTACATTCTCTCTCCTCTTCTCTCTCTTCCAACTAGACACAAATATATTATTTTAATCCTTGTAGCCAGCTGACTAAGCCTTATTGTACTTGCTCTGAGGCGTCATGGTAGTCGTCGAGGTAAGCATGCATCCTCCCATGCTCATGCACCGGCGGCGGCATGGCCACCATAGCCGCATGCACCGCCCCAAGTTCCGGCTGGACCCCTCCAAATGTACCAGTGTTGTCGCCTGTACCTACTCCACCTTAGGCGATTTTTTTAAATAATACTCCAGAGTATGAATTTTTATTAATTATTGGGAATGACACGTGTTTTGAATCTTTTTCGATTATGTGAATCGGTCGGGCAGCTGTGCACCGACTGGCCTATAGGAGACCGATTAGTCTGTCGGCCAGGCACTTCTCCTCTGCCACCAAAGTGACCGGCCATCTAGTGACCGACTGGCCAGCAAATAGTCAATGATTTGCATGCTTCCTTCGACCTTTGGTATAGGGTACCTCTTCGGCAAATATTTTTTCGCACATATCTCCCGCCTACGCTCTTCCGGTAAACATTTTCTCGCCCGTATCTCCCGCCACCGCTCTCCCGCCATATTTTTGCCGTCACACCTCTCCCGCCATATTTTCCCGCCACGTTCTCGGAATTTTTTTTCTATAAAAGCAGGGATCAAAACTCTTCGTTGCATAAGTGCTTCTACCTCTCTATTTTTTCTGCTGGCTCACCCTTAGCTACCATGAGTGTGACGTGCTCTGACCACGAGTTTAGGCTGACGAAGGTGAAGGCTGCAAGTTTGCCCCCGGGTGTGACGGCGGAGGCGGTATTGGTGCGGCCGCCTTGCTAAGGTTAAGCGGGTCGGAGGATTTCTCTGATTGGTTTGGCATGAAAATTTTCATGTGTGTGAACTACGATCACGATCCACCCCCAAGTTCAGCTTCATTGTTGTAATATCCCAGGAGATGGGGCTACAAAAATAGAGAAAACAGATGTGTGCATTGCATTCATGCATAGAAAATCCGGGGAATTTTCGCGCTTTAAAGTAAAACAGTCACAGTAACTGAAGTTTCACTTGACCTTGGTGGAATTGTAGTAGATCATCAAGTCAAGCGCTATAAACCTCAATGTGACTTTGTTAAAACCTTGGGTAGAGTTGATTTGATCTAAGGGGTTAGATCAAATGGAATTAAAACTAACACAATAACGTATTAATCAAGGATCAATTGCTTGATCTTATAAAAGATCATAATATGGTAATCCTGGCCATAACATATGAACATCTATTCAATTGCAAATCAAGTAACAATAACATGGAGAAACTATTCTAGACTTATCTTTTCCATGTCTTAAACTAATCTATGTTCCTACCATGAACCTCATGGTATTCAGTTTACTTCAATCTTGGAATCATGACAAGGAGATAAACCCTAGGAATATATATTCTTCTCCATTCCAAATTTATATACATCACATCATTGGAGGTGAGAGTTATATTTTAATTATTAGAGAAGCAATGACAAACTTTGAGCTAAACCTGGGATATATATCCATGAAATTCAAATCATCATCTTTAAGAGAAACCCTAAGATACTATTCAAGACAATCCCTAGAGAGAGAACCCATTTATGTTAAACATAGATATTGATGATCACATCATTCTCTATGGAACCTAATCTTAGGATGGTATTAAAGTCCTCTCCAAATGAGAGAAACCATTCATACCAATCTTAGCCTTACCTATTTAAGAATAAAAGACAACCATTGAACTAAAGTATTAGGTTGTAAAACATTTCCCCTTAGAGTGGTGAGATAACCTAATATCACATGGAATAAGATTATATACATGAATTGATAAAGTAAGGAGGAAACCAATCCAATTAAGTTAGACAAATGGAATCTTAGCCTAGATACCTAAGGAGATATTAGGAGTACACCCTAAACCCTAAAATAATTATTCCTATATGAGAGAACTTAAGCTATGGTGTTATACTCAAGTTAGTTGAGGCAACACTTGGATTTTAGGGAGAGAACTATACATATATCTTGATGATTAAATCATCATTCCTTGAGTAGAACTCTAAGTGAATATCTCAGGCATTTTCATGGGATATAAACTATTGAGGCAACCATAGTAGGCCCATCTAGAAAGAAAAATAGAAATGCTACACCTTAATTAATCAAGACAATGCTTGATCATAGAAGTGAGAACCCCATTTAATGAGAGATACCTTAGGAAGCCAAACCTTGATCATTATAAATTGAGTAATGATCATAAACCCTAAGGATTTGAGGTAGAAAACATTAAGAACAAGTTGATCATGTCCAATGCATGATCATACTTTAGAGATATGTGAGGATAAAGTTAAACGCTAATATTATAAGAAGGTATCAACCCTCACATAAAATCATAGGGGAACCACTAGCAACCCTAAAACCATTTCCAATATATCAATTGGAGAAACAAATGAATAATAACAAACCTTTGTATAGTTCAGTCTTTATATCAATCTCAATGATATTGATTGAACCATCCTATGAGTGGTGAGGAAGAGCAAACCTACCCAAAGTAATGTGGTGTTAAATCCCATATAGAACCTATCCCCATGTCTCAAACTAACTTGTGAATTAATTGATGATCACAAGTAAAACTCTAACCATACCTCAAATCTAGTTGTGTATCACTTGGGTGATCACAACTATAGACCTAGTTCACATATGAGTTTCAAACCATTTACCATTAGGTGAATATCATTGGAACCCAAAAATTGCTCACTAGTAAATCTTATGCTTCAATTATTGAACATAAGAGGCACCTAGTGCTAAATCCTATAATTGAAACCCATGTGTGGTAATCAACCACCTATTCTTATAACCAAGATCAAACCATGAAGAGAGTAATATTTTACTCTAGGCATTTCATGGTGATGTTAAAATATAACATTAGCAATAAACTTAAAAGGGGGTTATGATAGAGAATTAGAAAATCCTAATAAATTAGTGCTCACATAACATCACATGTAAGTCAATTACTTATCAAATAGAAACCAAGTCCTATTAACAACCTCTAAAATAATTTGAGTTGAAAGTATCAACTATAACAATCCAAATAAATTGATTCACAAGTGAGACATGAAATCAAAATGAAAATACAAAATCATGTCTATATGCTATTTTGAATAAGCCCACATGTATGAAATTTAATCAAATACAACATATGTTCTTCAAATAGGAGGGTGGTGTAATAGTCATTGCACTACATCCTCATTGAATTAACATATTGAAATACCTGCAAAATAGAAAAAAGTTAAAATAATAATTTAAATTAGCAAATACAAAACAGAAAATAGAGAAGAAAAAGAAAAGAAAGAAAGGGGCTTACCTGGACCTTACTAGCCGACGCAGCCCAGCAGCAGCCCAAGGAACAACCCAGCACCCCGGCCCAACACAAGCCCACGTACCCCTTCGACAACAAAATAAAGAGAGGTGCTCGTCCTCATCTTCTTCTCGCGTGGAGGACACCACGAAGCCGTGCTCCCCTTCTCCTCGACGCTGGCGGCCTCTCCTTCCCCGGAAGTGTGATGGGGCGTGCTCCACAACGCCATATAAAAGCCCTGGACGAACCCTAACGATGTTTTCTCTCTCTCTCTAATTTTCCCCAAGTCGAAACCCTAACCCGTACGGCCTCCGGCCAACGCCGTTGGTTGGGGAAGCCCCAGACCCCGCCGTAACCACTAGGGAGATCGCCATCCTCGACTTGCTCTTCCAGCAAAAGGAATCGGGCAGGGGCGACCTGTAGCGCCGCCGTCGAGCTCGTCTTCCCCGACGCCGGGAGAGACGAATTCCAGCGATGCCGACCACCTCTGGCCTCGCAGACACGCCCGTCGTGCGCGCGGTGAGCCTCTCTACCACACAGCATGCTCGCTTTGCTCAGTAGCGCCTCGTAGCAGTGCCTCGCCGTTCATCCGAGTCCGCCGCCGCGGCACGTCGTCGCCGGCCAAGCTCCGGTGACCACACCGGAGCGGCACCGCCACCATCTGGTTCGCCTCGGCGTGCTAGTTCAAAAGAACCCAGTCGCTCGTCCTCACGCGCCCGGCCGAAATCGCCGCGATCGTCGCCATCTGCCGCCGGTCACCGTGTCCATCGCCACGCCAGCAATTTTGACTAGGTCAAAGCCTGCGTGGCAGATGAGGTGGACACGACCCCACCGGTCAGCGACTGTGTGGGTATATTAGCCGGGTAGCTTTAGTACTTTTCTTGTTTAATACAAATTCAATAATATCTGAAACTTTGCCAAATTATAGAAAATTTATTACTCAGAAAAATATAAATGAGATATCAAAATTCTGATAAAAATAAACTCTATCCAATAAAAATATAATATGAAATTTTTATTATAAATAAAAAATTTAATTGTTTAATACTTATTATTTAAGCATTTTCTTTTAATTCTTAATTAAATTAAAATTCAATAATAAGTAAAACTTTCCAAATTAAATAAAAATCAGCAAGTAAATAAAGAAAATAATAAAACTAATTTTCTTTATTTATTATCTTATTAAATCTTATTAGAAGGATTTAAACCCTAAATAATAATTACCTTAATTATTAATTCTTTAAAAATAATAAAATGCCAAATCCAATCTTATGTTTATTTTAAAGTGATTAATAACTTCAACTTTATAATGAAGTTATTACCTTAATAACTATATGGTAGATTAGGAAACCCTAATTACATGTTGAATAAAGATTACAACCTCACTATTTCATGTGAAACCCTAAAACCCTAAATTCATTTAAAACCCTAGCTCCATTGTTACATGTGAACCCTAATTTGCTTCTAACCCTAACCCTAGGTTAGAACTTACGATCATGAAACTTTCTTTGATTCATAGAACCATAATTAGCAATTAAATACTTGTCATGCCACATAAAATGTAGGAGCCCTATTATCAATAATTTAGTATTCCATGTATGCATACGTATCCAACCTAGTTGATCAAGTAGGATTAACCAAGTCTAAACCCTAGCTCCTACTGCCAAAACCATCATCCTTATTTATCCATGCTTAGCATCACACCATTGTGATGAACTCCAATAGCATCTATGTCTAATGTTTATCATTAAATAACCATAGACCACTAAACCCTACAAGTACTTTATAATTATGAACCATCCTATTTAGGAGCCAATTATTCCTTACTGAGTGGATCCAATAGCAAACCCTAGACAACCTCAACCTTAATTATAATACTTCTTATTCCTTAAGAAGTATGTTCTTCAAAAGAAATAGGGAGCAGCCATCAACCCTACATATTAGGACCTATAGACAATAGCCATCTATCACCAGTAAGATATAACCAACCTTGACAGCAACCATGTATAAATAATTGCTTAGGATGCCTAGGCTTAACTCAATCTTACAAGCCCTAGGTGTTGATGAATCCAAGTTTGTTGTGATCCATCTAATCCTTACTCCAGAAACCAATTGGAACCATAGAAAACCATAGAAACCCACAAACCTAATTATCATAGTTGTTCTTTATTAAAGAACATGTTCTTCTAAAGTTATTCTTTTGAATTATATAATAAGTAATCATCAACCATGCACTATAGGACTTAAAATTGACAACTGCTCTTTATCTATTATACAACTACTATCCCTTGGTGTGTATGATTGTTACTATGCATTTTACCACTTGCTTATGATTCTAAAACAACACAAACCTGAATAAGAACCTTGTTTGTGAATCACTCTAAAAATACAACACACCCTGAACTAATCATTACCACTCACTAATCCTAAATCATCGGGATTAGGTCACGCTTAGAGCGATTGCATCTCATACTTATGCATTATTGCATCCTTGCCAATCTTTTAAACATCGTCCTTACCGGACGATGATGCTATTTCAGAATTTGGAGTTATTGCGTATCGAAGACCTTGCCTGCATAATCTTGCAGTCAAGAAAGGCAAGTTCATCGCTTGCTCATGTCATTTGAGCATTTTTACCAAATTACTTGCAAAGTACTATACTTATCACTCTTGCATAAAAAGCAAAAGTACTATTTAATAACTATGAATATGACTATGTGGTTGGCAATGGAACCATGGAATGTGTTGATATGGTGGAGGTTCCATTGCAATGGGTTTATATCCATCTAGGATTGAACAACAAATGTCGTCCAGTGATTCTTGTGCCGTAAAACTCGTGTTAACCATAAGATCTGGAGTGGGACGGAGTAGTCAATTGTATTTCCACCTCTCGTACATCAACGGATGCGCTTACCGTAGACACTTGATCCCGAGGGGACAAGCGGTGGGGTGGGGATCCCATTCTAATTCCCCACGGTAATGCGGTCTATGATGGGTTGCATCTACCGGCGAAGGAGTTTATGGTAGTTAGCCCAGAACTGTCGTCATGGTCGGGGGCCATCCTTAATTGGAATAACTACACCGGCAAGGACCCAGGGTCGGGGATTGCAACAAAGGGTGGGTGTGCGAGGTAGCGGAGGAATATGATTGGCTAAGACCTTATACCGGGCCTCACACCAAAGGAAGTGTGGACGAGAACATGACTCGGTTGGCACCAAGGTTAAGATCTCTTATGGGTAAAGCAACACACCTCTGCAGAGTGTAATGAATCGTGACCTGTCACTCCCTGTTCCGGGTTATGGAACTGTGAACGCTGCCGGAAAGGAACTCCATGAAGTTCTAGTAAACCGGTGAAGGCTGACGGACATAGTTCTTCTGAATAAAAGCAACCTTTTGAAGAAATGGTTATGAAAACATGCATTGGTATTAGACTTTCTGGTCTAATGTTGTAGCTAGTGCATTAAACACCTCTTTCCTATAATAAACTTATTGAGTACGCTCGTACTCATCCCACTCTTAAATCCCCTGCTTAGATATGGAGGCATCGAAGGAGGATCTACAGTGCAACTAGAAGGCCGAGGAGTCAATAACTACTTCAAAGGACAGGACCATGTCAGAAGAGTCAAATACCACATCCGACAAGGAGAAAACCTAGATTAGCAATAGAAGGGGACTAGCTCCCTAAACCTAGCTCCTATTTAGCTAGAATCTAGTTATAGCCCTTGTAGCTAGTCAAATACTCCATAAATAGAGTTCGTGATAAGATTAGACTACGAGTCGTTTTTCTCGAGTTTATTTGCAATTTTACCTCATTGTAAAGTAGGAGGCTGTGTGGATCTTTTGTAAAGAGTCAGTGTTGTAATTCTATTGACATGCCTTGGACCCGCATATGTTTCTGTTGTACCACTCTGAGCGATATAATACTAGTGGAATGGTGTTTCATTGGTGTTATATCAGACTTGCATACTACACCATGCAGTGGTATGCCGGGTCACCACAATTGTCTACCAGGTCGCCGGTATGTTTTGATAGTGCCTGAAAGATTCGATGCATACACCATATGAGAAAAAAAAAACTCGATCCAGAACCCTGTAAATTGGGTGCTCCGGCAAGAACAAGTCCTAGATGTTTATATATGTGCATGGATTCCTCATCTGGAGCGTCTGCAGCAAATGAACAACAGAGCCATATGCATCATGGAACGAACCAAATGTTATCTCCAGTGAGTCTTGCCATAAGAAATGGTGTATAAATGATGCTTCTTAACGTTCTTATGTGTAACACTAACTCCCATGACTTGACCTTTCACTATTTTGGTGTACAACAACCGAGCTATGGGAGTAGATGACATGTTGCAATGATCCTCGGCCCAAGCCTCCGGCGACGGGCCTCGCTCCGCTCGTCAGAAGTTAGCCTCACTTTAGTATATGAATTTGGATCACAATACAACATGGAGGCCCACGGGTCAGGAAAAAAAATCAAATTTATACACGATTCTTTTCCAATATCCCGATTCATCTCCTATTTTCTAGCGACTGTAACCATTATCGTCTTCCTCAAATCACGACTCGCCATGGATGCTAAGGGATAGAGGACGGACAAGGAAGAGATGAAGAATATGGGCACAACTGGATGAGGGAGAAGATGGGCGTCACAGCAGCGGATGGGGACATCATGCGCTGGGGGCTGGCTCGACGGCGGCTCTCTCAGCGACTGCTAAGTGAGGAAGACCGATGCGATGGCCGGACGGTGAAACGATGTCTGGTTGCTGGCTGCGGCAACCAGGAGAAGATGTGGCGGCCAGATTGGTCGGGTCACCGCGTTTAGATGCCGGCGATGTCCTGACGCAATGAACATGCTCGGGAGCGCACGGAAGCAGCAGGGAGGTGGCGCGGTCGGGGGAAAGCAGGCAGGGAAGGGCTGCAAGAAAACGTCGTACATTTATCGGACGTAAAACGTCGTGTGTGAAGCAATTTCGAATCTTTTACTGATCGGATTAACATGATCCAGTCCCAAATCTACAGAGGTCTACACTACACGCCCGGTCAATATCCCTGACACTGACAGGCAGCGCATGTCAAAAAATATCTACATCATGTAAGGGCATCTCCAGCTGCGCGACGCAAATGGACGCTGAGCGACCGTTTGTGTCCGCCGTGACCGGAAATGCGTCTGGCACCACCTCCATCGAGGCGACGCAAAGTGACCGGGCCGTCCGCGGAGACGCAAACCTGGCCCAAATATGCGCCAGGTTTGCGTCTCTGTGGACGCTGAGCGGACGCGCAAAGTGTCCGCTCGGTCCCCGCACGGGCCCGCCTGGCAGCGGCACAACTGCTTCGTTTTCCACGGCATAACTTCCGAGCGGCGCGCTGCAGCCTTTGCAGGGTCGCGTTAATGGCGTGCCTCGGCTTCCGCGAGCGTGCACAGCTAGTAGGCGTTGCACTGGCAGGCCATTGAAGGCGAGATGACGTCGGAGCCTCTTAATGGGACGCTGCCGGCGCCCATTTCCCCGGCCAAAAACCATTGCCAAATCCCACAGTATCCACCACACCGACGCCATGGGGAAGAAATGCTGGCCGTTTGATGTCTACGCACGCTTCTATTCCTGTAGACAGTGTTTGCCTCCAAGAGCAGAGGTTTGTAGAACAGCAGCAAGTTTTCCTTAAGTGAATCACCCAAGGTTTATCGAACTCAGGGAGGTAGAGGTCAAAGATATCCCTCTCAAGCAACCCTGCAATTACGATACAAGAAGTCTCTTGTGTCCCCAACACACCTAATACACTTGTCAGATGTATAGGTGCACTAGTTCGGCGAAGAGATAGTAAGATGCAAGTGATATGGATGAATATGAGTGGTAATAAGAATCTGAAATAAATATGGCAGCAACTAAACATGCAGTAGAACAGTAAATAAACGGAGTTTCGATATTCGGAAACAAGGCCTAGGGGTCATACTTTCACTAGTGGACACTCTCAACAATGATCACATAAATAAATAACTTCTCTTCTCTTGTGCTACTTTCCAACACTCTTTTGTTGGATAATAAACACCATTCATTGTCTAGGGCTACGAGAGCACCCTCAAGCCGGAGTAAACAAGCTCCACAACGTCATAAAGGAATCACACACGATGCGCACACCGTCACCGTCACACCGTGGAGAGTGAATCCGGAGTTCATATTAAAGTAACCTCTAGAGTGCATAGTAATAGTTAACTTCATAATCTACAAGAGATCACAATCATAACCTACGCCAAGTACTACATGATGCACACACTCGTCAACATTACATCATGGAGGAGGAATAGACTACTTTAATAACATCACTAGAGTAGCACATAGATTAATAGTGATACAAAGCTCATGATCACATAAAGATCACACCATGGGAGAGAGAGATGAACCACATAGCTACCGGTAGAGCCCTCAGCCTCGGGGGAGAACTACTCCCTCCTCATCATGGGAGACAACGATGACGATGAAGATGGCGGTGGTGTCGATGGAGATGACTCCGGGGGCAATTCCCCGTCCCGGCGGCGTGCCGGAACAGAGACTTCTGTCCCCCGCAACGGAGTTTCGCGATGGCGGCGGCGTCCCTAGAGTCTTTCTGGAGTTTCGTCAATTGGTGTCGGGTTTTTAGGTCACGAGGGACTTTATAGGCGAAGAGGCGGAGTCGGAGGGCACCAGGGCGCCCTCCCCACCTGGTGGCGCGGCCAGGAGTGGGCCCGCGCCCAGGTGTGGTGTGGGGGCCCCCTGGCCCATCTTTGTCTCCCCTTCGGACTTCTGGAACCTTCCGGGAAATATAAGATCGTGGGCCTTTGTTTCGTCCAATTCCGAGAATATTGCCCGAACAGCCTTTCTGGAACCAAAAACAGCAGAAAACAGGAACTGACACTTCGGCATCTTGTTAATAGGTTAGTTTGGGAAAATGAATAAAAACATTATAAAGTGTGAGCAAAACATGTAGGTATTGTCATAAAACTAGCATGGAACATCAGAAATTATAGATACGTTGGAGACGTATCAAGCATCCCCAAGCTTAGTTCCTACTCGCCCTCGAGTAGGTAAACGATAACAAGGATAATTTCTGAAGTGACATGCTACTATCATAATCTTGATCAATACTATTGTAAAGCATATGAGATGAATGAAGTGATTCGAAGCAATGGTAAAGACAATGACTAAACAACCGAATCATATAGCAAAGACTTTTCATGAATAGTACTTTCAAGACAAGCATCAATAAGACTTGCATAGGAGTTAACTCATAAAGCAATAAATTCTTAGTAGAAAGTTTTGAAGCAACACAAAGGAAGATATAAGTTTCAGCAGTTGCTTTCAACTTCAACATGTATATCTCATGGATAATTGTTAACACAAAATAATATGATGAATGCAAATAAGCAAGTATGTAGGAATCAATGCACACAGTTTTCACAAGTGTTTGCTTCTAAGATAGAAAGAAGTAGGTAAAATGACTCAACATAAAGTAAAAGGAAGGCCCTTCGCAGAGGGAAGCATGGATTACTATTTTTGTGCTAGAGCTTTTATTCTGAAAACATAGAAACAATTTTGTCAACGGTAGTAATAATTCATATGTGTTATGCATAAGACATCCTATAATTTGCAAGCCTCATGCATAGAATACCAATAGTGCTCACACCTTGTCCTAATTAGCTTGGATTTACATGGATTATTCTTGCATTACATATGTTTCAACCAAGTGTCACAAAGGGGTACCTCTATGCCGCCTGTACAAAGGTCCAAGGAGATAGATCGCATTTGATTTCTCGTTTCTGATAGATCTCAACTTAAGGACATCCATACCGGGACAACATAGAAAACAGATAATGGACTCCTCTTTAATGCATAAGCATTCAACAACGTATAATATTCTCATAAGAGATTGAGGATTAATGTCCAAACTGAAACTTCCACCATGATACATGGCTTTAGTTAGCGGTCCAATGTTCTTCTCTAACAATATGCATACTCAAACCATTTGATCATGATAAATCACCCTTACTTCAGACAAGACGAACATGCATAGCAACTCACATGATATTCAACAAAGGTGTAATAGTTGATGGCGTCCCCAGAAACATGGTTACCGCTCAACAAGCAACTTACAAGAAATAAGATACATAAGCTACATATTCTTTACCACAATAGTTTTTTAAGATATTTTCCCATGAGCTATGTATTGCAAAGACAAGGAATGAAATTTTAAAGGTAGCACTCAAGTAATTTACTTTGGAATGGCAGAGAAATACCACATAGTAGGTAGGTATGGTGGACATAAATGGCATAGGTTTTGGCTCAAGGTTTTGGATGCACGAGAAGTATTCCCTCTCAGTACAAGGCTTTGGCTAGCAAGGTTGTTTGAAGCAAACACAAGTATGAACCGGTACATCAAAAATTACATAAGAACATATTGCAAGCATTATAAGACTCTACACTGTCTTCCTTGTTGTTCAAACACTTCACCAGAAAATATCTAGACTTTAGAGAGACCAATCATGCAAACCAAATTTTAACAAGCTCTATGGTAGTTCTTCATTAATAGGTGCAAAGTACATGATGCAAGAGCTTAAACATGATCTATTTGAGCAAAAAAATTGCCAAGTATCAAATTATTCAAGACCATATACCAATTACCACATGAAGCATTTTCTGTTTCCAACCAAATAACAATGAACGAAGCAGTTTCAACCTTCACCATGAACATTAAAAGTAAAGCTAAGAACACCAGTGTTCATATGAAACAATGGAGCGTGTCTTTCTCCCACACAAAGAATTCTAGGATCTGAGTTTATTCAAACAAAAAACAAAAATAAAAGTATACAGACGCTCCAAGTAAAGCACATAAGATGTGGCGGAATAAAAATATAGTTTCACTAGAGGTAACCTGATAAGTTGTCGATGAAGAAGGGGATGCCTTGGGCATCCCCAAGCTTAGATGCTTGAGTCTTGTTGAAATATGCAGGGATGAACCACGGGGGCATCCCCAAGCTTAGACTTTTCACTCTTCTTGATCATATTGTATCATCCTCCTCTCTTGACCCTTGAAAACTTCCTCCACACCAAACTCAAAACAAACTCATTAGAGGGTTAGTGCATAATCAAAAATTCACATATTCAGAGAGGACACAATCATTCTTAACACTTCTGGACATTGCACAAAGCTACTGGAAGTTAATGGAACAAAGAAATCCATTCAACATAGCAAAAGAGGTAATGCGAAATAAAAGGCAGAATCTGCCAAAACAGAACAGTCCGTAAAGACGAATTTTTTAGAGGCATTTAACTTGCTCAAATCAGAAAACTCAAAACTAATGAAAGTTGCGTACATATCTGAGGAACACGCATGAAAATGGGCAGAATTTTTTGGGTTTCCTACAGAGAGACCTACTCAAATTCGTGACAAATAGAAATCTGTTTCTGCGCAGAAATTCAAATCTAGTATCAACCTTCTATTAGAAACTTTACTTGGCATAACATTGCAATAAAATAAAGATAAGGAGAGGTTGCTACAGTAGTAACAACTTTCAAGACACAACAAAACAGTAGCAAAATAAAAACATGGGTTATCTTCCAAGAAGTGCTTTCTTTATAGCCATTAAGATGGGCTCAATAATTTTAATGATGCACTCGCAAGAAATAAGAGTTGAAGCAAAAGAGAGCATCAAAAGCAAATAAGAAACACTTTTAAGTCTAACCCACTTCCTATGAAAAGGAATCTTGTAAATAAATAAGTCATGTAAACATAACGCAACAAGCATAGAAAGGCAACACAAGCGCAATTTCAAGATTCTCAACATAAAGAGGGGAAACTTAATATTATTAAGATGCATATAACCATGTTTCCCTCTCTCATAATAACTTTCAGTAGCATCATTAACAAACTCAACAATATAATTATCACATAAAGCATTCTTATCATGAGTCTCATGCATAAAATAATTACTACTCCCAACATATGCATAGTCATTCTTATTAATTGTAGTGGGAGCAAATCCAACAAAGTAGCTATCATTATTATTCTCATCACCATAATCATCATATATAGGAGGCATATTGTAATCATAATTAATCTTCTCCTCAATAGTAGGTGGACTGAAAATATGATAGTCATCATTGTAATCATCATATATAGGAGGTAAAGTATCATCAAAGTAAATTTTCTCCTCCATGCTTGGGGGACTAAAAATACCATGCTCATCAAAACAAGCTTCCCCAAGCTTAGAGCTTTCTATATCGTCATGAGAAGAAACATGGATAGTATTAATACTATGGCAGTTATTAACATCCTCATTTTCAGAATTAGTTTCCCAGAGATTTTCAATATCAAAAGTAGTGTGCTCTTCTAAATCATAATCACTAATATAGGTAAAGGGCATAGGAAGATCATTGTACTCAGATTCATTATCATAATAATCATTAGGAGCAACATACTTACGGTTACCTATCGTTATCTCATACACACGGGGATATGCCGTTACCTCTTTCTTTTTATTCCCCCTCTTCTTCTTCTTCTTCGTTCCCTTCTTCTTCTTCTTCTCCTTCTCCTCGTTCCCTTCTTTAGGAGGGAGAGGCTTGATGGGAGGCTTCTCCACATAACCTGATTTATTTCCAGAAACAATGGAAGAAACTTGGGAGGATTCCTCCTTTTCATTAATAAGTTCAAAACACACAGCGGTCCTATCATATTTTGGCAAAGTGTCATCTTCTAAAATATTTTATGTAAGTATTTGTGTAGCAATTATCAATGCAATAAGAAAGACACCCATGCAGGACACTATTAATATCAAGAGCACTCATATCCACCAAAGAAGTTTTTCTCAATAACTCTTCACACACCAAAAATAATGTAAGTTCATCATGCTGATTAGGAGTGATTTCATCATCACAATACAAATTTGCAGCACTCATGGGGTTCACAAATAAAAGGATAGAGGGCACAAACTTTTTCACCGAGATCATCTAGAGCCCTAGACCACTTTCTAGTTTTTTCATTCCTGTGATGGATACAATATTCTTCTTCAGTTTTATTCTTTTCACAAGGTCTATGAACTCCGCAAAAATTAACATGCTTATAGGAAATAGCATTTTCAGAAGTTTGAATATGTTCATTGCAATCATTAATAACAGTTTCATCCTTCATGCAAGTGTCTTTAAAAGGTTCATGATACTTATCAAAATTCTTCCTAGGCAATTCAAAATGAGAGGCAAAAGCTTTATAAAGATTTGCAACAACTTGAGAGTCAAGACCATTAGTAGCACTCATATTTCAAAATTTATCAGTATCCATAAAAGTTTCAATGCATTCATAATCATAATTTATACCTGACTCTCTACCTTTGTCGTTCTCCCATCCTTCAGTATTCTCCTGAATCCGATCAAGAAGGTCCCATTTAAACTCTTCTTTGTTGTGTGTGAATGATCCAGAACAAGCAGTATCCAGCAAGGTTTTATCTTGAAAAGAAAGTCTTGCATACAAATTATCAATGATGATATTACCAGGAAGCTCATGAATGGGGCATTTGAGCATTAAAGACTTCAATCTCTCCCATGCTTGGGCAATACTCTCTCCATCATGAGGCCAGAAATTATATATGCGGTTTCGGTCTTTGTGAATTTCACTTGGAGGATAGAATTTAGAATAAAATAGAGGCACAATATCCTTCCAATCAAGAGAATGCCCATCCTTCAGCTAGTTTATACCAATGCGCCACTTTACCGTACAACGACATAGAGAATAATTTCTTCCTAACTTCATCCATAGAAATACTTGCACACTTGAATAACCCGCATAATTCATGTAGAAACAGTAAATGATCTCCAGGATGAACAGTTCCATCCCCTTCATAGCGGTTATCCACAACAAGTTCAATAATTTTCATGGGTATCTTGAAAGGAAAACTTTCAGTAGGTGGATTTAAAATATCACAAGCATTATTAGAGTTATCGCATATGGGAGATAAAGTATTATCAGAGCAAATTTTCTCCCCTAAAGATGGGAAGCTAAAAAGATCACAAAAACTAGCTTCCCCAAGCTTAGACTTCTCCATAGCATTAGCAGTAATTGCGTTCATACTAATAACATTGCTACTATCATGCAAATAAGGTTCCATAGGTTTTTTAATTTTCGCATCAAACAATTCATGTCTTAACTCAGGAAATAGATTAAAAAGCTCATTGTTGTTTTCCATTATGCCTAACTAGTGAAAAATAAAAACAAGAAACAAAAAGATGCAATTGCAGGATCTAAAGGAAATAGCTTCGAGCACTCACACACCGGCAACAGTGCTAGGAAATAGCTTAGTAGTCGGAGGATGTGAATACCTTTTACCTTACCTCCCCGGCAACGGCGCTAGAAAATAGCTTGATGTCTACGCACGCTTCTATTCCTGTAGACAGTGTTGGGCCTCCAAGAGCAGAGGTTTGTAGAACAGCAGCAAGTTTCCCTTAAGTGAATCACCCAAGGTTATCGAACTCAGGGAGGTAGAGGTCAAAGATATCCCTCTCAAGCAACCCTGCAATTACGATACAAGAAGTCTCTTGTGTCCCCAACACACCTAATACACTTGTCAGATGTATAGGTGCACTAGTTCGGCGAAGAGATAGTAAGATGCAAGTGATATGGATGAATATGAGTGGTAATAACAATCTGAAATAAATATGGCAGCAAGTAAACATGCAGTAGAACAGTAAATAAACGGAGTTTCGATATTCGGAAACAAGGCCTAGGGGTCATACTTTCACTAGTGGACACTCTCAACAATGATCACATAAATAAATAACTTCTCTTCTCTTGTGCTACTTTCTAACACTCTTTTGTTGGATAATAAACACCATTCATTGTGTAGGGCTACGAGAGCACCCTCAAGTCGGAGTAAACAAGCTCCACAACATCATAAAGGAATCACACACGATGCGCACACCGTCACCGTCACACCGTGGAGAGTGAATCCGGAGTTCATATTAAAGTAACCTCTAGAGTGCATAGTAATAGTTAACTTCATAATCTACAAGAGATCACAATCATAACCTACGCCAAGTACTACATGATGCACACACTGTCAACATTACATCATGGAGGAGGAATAGACTACTTTAATAACATCACTAGAGTAGCACATAGATTAATAGTGATACAAAGCTCATGATCACATAAAGATCACACCATGGGAGAGAGAGATGAACCACATAGCTACCGGTAGAGCCCTCAGCCTCGGGGAGAACTACTCCTCCTCATCATGGGAGACAGCGATGGCGATGAAGATGGCGGTGGTGTCGATGGAGATGACTCCGGGGGCAATTCCCCGTCCCGGCGGCGTGCCGGAACAGAGACTTCTGTCCCCCGAAACGGAGTTTCACGATGGCGGCGGTGTCCCTGGAGTCTTTCTGGAATTTCGTCAATTGGTGTCGGGTTTTTAGGTCACGAGGGACTTTATAGGCGAAGAGACAAAGTCGGAGGGGCACCAGGGCGCCCTCCCCACCTGGTGGCGCGGCCAGGAGTGGGCCCGCGCCCAGGTGTGGTGTGGGGGCCCCCTGGCCCATCTTCGTCTCCCCTTCGGACTTCTGGAACCTTTCGGGAAATATAAGATCGTAGGCTTTTGTTTCGTCCAATTCCGAGAATATTGCCCGAACAACCTTTCTGGAACCAAAAACAGCAGAAAACAGGAACTGGCACTTCGGCATCTTGTTAATAGGTTAGTTCCGGAAAATGCATAAAAACATTATAAAGTGTGAGCAAAACATGTAGGTATTGTCATAAAACTAGCATGGAACATCAGAAATTATAGATACGTTGGAGACGTATCACCGTTCCGGAAGACGAAGAACGACCAGGAGGCTAGCGGCTCGCATTCCGGCAAGAAAGCACGGGTCGGCCGGTACGTCCGCGTTGACCTCGCGCGGCAGCTATGGGAGGAAAACCGGCCGGTACCATGGCCGGACGCGAACTTGCCGGGAGGGGGCTAGTACCTGAACTCGCGGCGCGTGCCGGTCCCCCCCGTGCCGCGCGAGGACCGAGAGCGGCGGGACGAGGTGCGCCGCCGCCGAGCGATCTTGCCGCCGGATCTGCGGGAGGATCCGGCGTACGGGCTAAACTCCTACAACTGGATTTCCTTCGGGACGTGGGAGTTCGATGCGCGGCGCCGCGCTGCCTACCTCGCCGACGTAGACTACTTCAAGCGCGAGATCGCCGCCGAAGAAGAAGAGAACGACCAGGAGGACGCGGACGAGGACGGCGACGAGGACGAGGACGAGGACAAGGAGGAGGACGTGACCATGGCGTAGTACGACCACGACGACGGCGGGCCGGGGTGGGATCCGGAGACCCAGCCGCCGGACATTTCCGTGGAGGAGGCCATTGCCATGGCACTGGCCAACAGCGAGCAGGACGAGCTCAACGAGCTCGCTATGTGGGACGGGCTCGCAATCCAGCTCCGTGAGTCAGCGCTCGCGCAGGGGAGGCCGGCGACTCCTCCGGCCACGCCGACGCGTTCCAACGTCCGCGCTCCGCCTGCTGCTCCAGCGTGGGATCCCAGGCCACAGCCTCCTGCCCATGCGGCGGTACCTCCTCCACCGCCGGCGTAGGAGCTTCCATGGCCGACGTCGCAGCTGATTGACCTCGTCAGCGACGAGGACCAGTAGACAACACGTATTAGCACGCCTTTCTGGCTTTTTTATGTTTTTTTTTCATGTAACTTTTTATGGCCTATGAATGAAAAAAAAATTATGTCGTGCTGCTGGAGCCACCCCGACGCAAACGGACGCCCGAACGGTTTCGACCATTTACCCGACGTAAACGGACACGACACGTCTGTTTGGACGTCCGAAATGCGTCACGCCGCTGGAGATACCTTAAGGTAAATTGGTCAGACGTCACATCCATACAGGCAAGCCGACCACAAGAATCTCCATGTAGAAACCTCCTGCTACTCGGAATGCATGCTGACATGCGTTGGTCTACGTAGGTTACACACAACCAGACAATTGAACTTCCACGGGGCCGGTAATCGTCGTACATCGTCGGGTTTTCTTTTTCCTGGACGTGCGCGCGCGTGACCAAACTTGTTAATTAAACGACTTCCGAGGTTGATTAGTCCGTAGGCGACTGTTACACGTACGTCGGCATATGTTGCTAGACGGCTAGTTAGAGCATTTCAAAAATGGGTCGAAACTGAATAACTCCGGCGAAAGGGTCGGATTGAAATTGGGCCAGAACGGAGTCGAACTCGCGGCCTTGCCCGTATAGCGAGTTTGGACCCCCGAGAAACTGTGCGGCCGTCCCATATTAAAAGGGGCCGCGGAGGGGAGTTCAGTTTCCAAACCCTACTCCCCTCCGCCGCTGCCGACGCTCCGCCGCCTCGCTACGCCGGCTCCGACGAGAAATTCTCGCGTCACCAGCGCCGCATCGCCGCCCGTCGAGCTCCGCATGGCTAGCCGCGGAAGCTCCGCTAGGGGAGGAGGTAGTTTGGGTGGCGGGGACTCGCCGCCGCGCCCACCCGTATTCCACACGGAGGAGGAGCGGCAGAAATGGGTCCGCTCGGAGGGCGCGCGCAAGCGCATCGCCTGCTGGTGGACCAACTGGGGGCTCATGCCCCCGGGGAAGCTTGCGCGGTACGCGAACAGAGGCGAGGGGTCGTCCTCCGGCGGTTCGCGCCGCCCCCTCGCCCTCCGGTGTACGATAGTTCGTCTCAGGAGGAGGACGCGGTGCCGGCGAGGACGCTCCTGCCCGCCGGTGACTACGTCCACGACAACGACGAGGAGGAGGCCGTCGTCGCATAGTTGGCGGCCGTGTCCGACGCGGAGGCGCGAGCACGCTGGCGCCGGGAGGAGTCCGACGCCGTCCGCCAGGTCCGCGAATACGAGGCGGCGCGCCGGGTGGAACGCGTCCGCCGCGTAAAGCTGGAGATCGTCGAGCTCGACGCGGAGTAGGAGCTCCACGCGTCCGCCGTCTCGCCTTCCTCCGCCACCACCTCCGTCGCCGCGCGTAGAAGCCCCCGGGGACGAATTTTGGACAAAATTAGCTCACGCTGATGCGGATACTAGTTAATTTAGGTTATTAGTTCGAATTATGTAAAGTTTGGTGCTCAATCGGAGCAATAACTATCGTCTATATATGTTCATTGATGAATTCTCCCGCGAGAATTTTAATTTCGTGTTTTCAGTTCCTATTTTACAGTTTCTGTTCTGCGCGACTACCAAAATCGAACGAACTAACATTTTCGAGAGACTGTGTTACAGTTTTTCGGTTTCCACTTTTTCGGTTACTACTAAAGATGCTCTTACTACAGTCCGGTAGCACACCGTCTACTAAGGTGCGTGCACGGTGTACTTGCACCAGATAGATGTTAGAAATGTTCGCCGTACCGTCTTTTTTTTTCTTTTACCATGGACTGTGCGGCAAATCAAAAAAGAACTGTATAAATATGAGAGAAGTCCACATTATCCCCGAATTTGTTGTAAAGTTCTGATTACAACTATAAACTTCAATTTAGTCTAAATTATACCCTTTAACTCCCAATACTGTTTGAAAAACACCTTCTCTCTATCTTGACTGGTTTTGACTATGGTATTGTCCTAGGTGGCATCATGTCAGCCTTTCCACGTCATTTGTCTCTCTCCATGTGTGTGCAGCTCCATCCCCGTCCATCTCATTCTCTTCTCTGTCCTCCCCCAGTCCCGAGCGAGCTGCGCCATCATCCCCCTCACACTAGCGCGGCTCCCACCCACCATCCGTCAGTGAGCAGCGCCGCCAGTACCCCTTGCGCTACATGCCCTCGCCCCAACGCTGCCCACGCGGTCAGTGAGCATTCCTGCCTCTCCATCTTTCCTCGTCGAGCCGCTGCTTCCAATCCTCTGATCGGAGATGAAGAATACGGTAAAAAATCATCTAATGTGGTGGCTGGATCGAGCTATTTATCGTTGTAATTGATTCTCCTCGTCGGTGATATTCTCCACGGTTGCATGGTCGAATTGCGGCGGCGAGGGACTCAAATGTGTAGCCTAGAAAGTTTTGCACATGACCAATAGGAAGAAAAAAGATAAGCAATGGATCCACTTGATAGCTGCGCTTGGGCTATAGTTTAGGGTAACCAGGGAACCATGGCGGTAGGAGAGTTGGGCGGCCTGTGTTGAGAAGTTGGACAATAGTTGTTCGTCTCCTAGTTTTCCATGGCAGAACGAGCAGAGGAAGGAGAGAGACAGAGACAAACATAAAGGAGATGTGAAAATATGAACTGTGGGACCATGATTTTTCTCATAGCTGATGTGGCACCATCTAGGACAAAACCATTGTCAAAAGTCAGAACTAATCAAACAAGAGAGAGGGTTGTCTTTTAACGGTATTGGGTGTGTAATCTAGACCAAATTGAAGTTTGAGGTTGTAAACCAAACTCTAGGACAACATTAGGGTTGTAATATGGACTTCTCTCTACAAATATACACTCACCCTCAGGAAATACACAACAAACACCCCCACCCAGGGGAAGAAATAGCACACATAGGGCAGTGCCCTGATCCAATCTAATAGAGCCCTTAGTTTTTGGGTTGATTCTGTATTGAAACAGTGAGATCATGCACAGACTTAGCCTTTCACTTTGCAAAAGTAGGCTTCTCTTGTCGAAAGATTTCACCATTACAGATGAATCATATGTTTTAGCAAGCCGTGATCAAGACCTCCATGAAAAAGGGGTTTCCAAAGATCCACTTAGCTGCAACAACAACTGCCAGGATGCTATCATTAGATACACATGAAATTTGTAGATAGTTCCAATATGAGTACTGACGGTGCAATCAAAAAATAGATGTGTTCTATTCTCATAATTCCTTCTTGGGCAAAGCTCGTAGTGAGTATCATCTTGCCTTTGCAGTGAATCCCTTTAGTTCACTCGATTTAATAGTAAAACCAAGAAAACATCTTCGTTTTCATGATATAACATGACTTCCAAATCCACTTATAAACATCTTCGTTTTCATGATATAACATGACTTCCAAATCCACTTATAAACACTTCGGACCTTAATATGAGCCGGTGCCGGCCACTGGTCCCATGGTGATGGAGGTGGACGTGTAGGTGGCGGCATGCACGAGGCGTCCATGGCCATCCTCAGGGCCTCCTCCTTGGAGAGGCATGGACTAATATAACTTAGGTATAGAAGAAACGTGCCCTAGGGCTGAGTGAATGCAGAGATATAAATACACAAGAAAAATTGTCGCTAGGATTTCATACAAATATTGAAGACAATTTATAGAAAGACACACAGTTCATACACATAATACGATATATATTAAGGATGATTTATAGGTAGACACATAGTTCATACACATAGTTCTTTAAATGTTGAGACGATAAACATAGCTATTGTAGCCAACTAGCTCCGCGGGAACGAACCGTTCGACTTTATGTCCCGGCTTGTGTCACCAGTGGGACTAAAGGGGGTGCCGGCAGGCAGTGGCGGAGCTTCAAAGAAATCGCTGGGCGGGCCAACTAAAGGATATATAGCATAGAATTGTTTGATTGACAAGCAATTTTTTGAGAAAATAGAGTGGAAATATCGGACGCGGCGAGTTCTAGCTCTTGGACACATATGCTGTGTTTTAAACACATTTTGAAATGCCGAAAAATCCGGAAAAATATCAGGGCATACATCTCAGCATTCTAGGCTCACATGAAGTTGTTTCACAAGAAATCAACCTTTTGTGGGCTCTGTAGAAAAGATAATTTCCGCTGCTGAGATAAGGCATTCAAGAGACATTTTTATGTGTTTTTACAGACAAAAAACTATCTCTTTTTCACAAAACTTTATGTGAGCACATATAATATGGAGCTGCACACACAAATATTTGTTTGAAACTTTTTTAACAGTTTAAAATGTGTTTTTTGGTAAATGAAAAGTAAATTTCTGGAAAATATAAATCGTTTCAGCCAATACAAATGATCTCCTAAATTGACTACCCAGGCTAGCTTTTTTTAGAATCAACTAACAATGCTAGCTAGTAGCTACCTAGGTAGGAACGGCAATAATTTAATTGGAAAAAATCCAACGAGCAGTCAAAGGCTTTCTTCTAACTATCTAGGAACTGTGGGTGCTCACTGCGACGTTACCAGCCTGCTTGCTCCTTAGTTACTTTGGTATGCTATACACCAATGAACTGGGCCACGTATTATGCTTAGATATAGACATTTGTGCACAAATTATGGGCGGGCCATGGCCCGGTTAGGCCCCTGAGTAGCTCCGCCAGTGCCGGCAGGCGCAACGAGCCGTAAAACCCTTTAGCCCCGGTTCGGGATACAAACCGGGACAAATGGGTCCTAACGAACCGGGACCTATGGATGTTGTACGACTAGGCGGATTCGGAGCGACGTAGCCAGGCCTTTAGTCCCGGCTCATGACACGACCAGGACCAAAAAGGCCCGACAAAAGGCCTGTTTTCTACGAGTGGTGTTCCGCGTGTTATTAGTCAAGGACTGCACGATCCTTTTTTGGTACCAGTACTGTAAAGTCGACGGTGCAATCGATCATTCCACCATGCATCATGCATGCATCCCAAAAGCAAAAGAAGATGACCATGAAATGGGGCAATGGGCTACACTTTAGTTAGATAGATGGGGTGGAGCAAAAGTCGCACGATCGATCGAACAAGTCTCCAACCTTCTTCTCTTCCTGCTTTATAAAACTGCATGCCGGCTTTGCAGGCTCGTGCTAGTAGCATAGGACAGCTATTGAAAGTGCCCGATGTATAGAGAATCCTGCCGAGTGTAATTTTGTTTTGGCTCTCAGATCCTGTTAACTTGAAAAATTACAAGAGTAACATTTACGAGTTTAATTTTTTTTGAAAGGAAACTCTGGATGTAGGCAATGACATATTATCCCACAAACGTGTAAAATATGTGTTTTTTCTAACGGGAGGAGTGGCCACTAAGGACCCCGATAGCTGCCATTAACTCCGCCGGTGCAGACTATTTTACACGGAAGACCTCAAAACAAATTACAACATGGCCGTAACCTTTTGCACCAAAGATCCTAGAACAGAAGAGGAAAAACAATCAAGACTGGGTCTTCTCCTAGCTCCTTCTCCACCAATCTATCGGCAAAGAATCCGACCATGGCCGTGCACAGCACCACCACGGACTAGGTCACGGTACTGCAACGGGAGCACACCGCATCGGAGCCGGGGGGGGGGGGGGCTCCAAAGTGGCACAAAGGCTTGGAGGTAGAAGAACACCTTTCGCCGACAGAAAACTTAAAGAACAGAAACACCTGCTGCCGGCTACCAGGGTGGGAGAAGCCGCCTTCCGGCCATCAAGGCCGACAATATCCATGCCTCTAAGGATTCATTCCCAACAGGGATGTGGAGTGGCCCCCACACATGCCTGGTATCACAACAGCAAACAGGAATGTCGCGCATGATCTCCACAGTGCATAAGCCCATCCCTTGAGGAATCTACAATCACCGACCTGCTCCATCACCCTCCGCCACGAGGCATGCAAGAACACGGCCAGGGGAACATAATCCTCACGAACAGCAACCTTATCATGGAGATACCTATGCTCACCCATTTTCGACCTAGAGCACACATGCGAGAAAGAAGATCCCTAACCAGCACACGATTTGCCCAAGAACCGGTGCCCAACTCCAAACTTCACAAGGGAGACAAACAACATAAGGCCAAACCTAAATCTAATTATAACTACTTCTGTACGCATGGTGGGACCCTCACCTTCTCGTCATCGGGCGTTGTCGAAGAGGGGAGGGGAGGGGCCATCAGACCAGATTTGGTGCAAAGCGGAGCTACACGAGAGGGGTGGGAGTAGTGAGGCATAAGTCCCCCGTTGAAGATCTCTTCAGGTAGTGAGGCAACACATCGGCGTGTCAAGAACAACAAGAGCTTCCAAATAGCATCACACAGGCAATTTATTGCAGCAGGAAGGCGTGGGGGTGGAAGGAGTAGGACCAGCCAAGGCAGGATCTTGCCATGGATGCGGCACCGAGATGCTAGCATAAGAGCCATCGTTGCCCTTCTCACGTCCATGCTTCAGAGGAAGAAAAACATGAGAAACAGCCCCACCGGATCTGGATCTAGTTGGCTCTTTATTCGCCGGAGAAGACCTAAAAACTAGAAAATCTAATTTCCTTGCCTTGCCGGCTTGGCGAAGAAGGTTCGTTAATTTTTGATCCAGATTTCTATGAGCTGGATTAAAATATGTGCTTCTTTCAATCCATATTGAGTGTTGCTCATTTAATATGAAGTTATACTAAATCAACAACACTTAGTATGGATCAGAGGGAGTATATTTTAGGATCAAACCACTGTTGCTCAAGAGATGTTGGGGAAAACCCTTAATCGGGGATTCTTGGATCGTGCATAGGCGACATTTTTTTGTGTTGTTTTCCGTCTTGACCGCAACATTTGTTGAGCTCGTAATTTAAGCTGTGTGCATCATTTAAGTCTTTTGCAAATAATTTAATATAAAAATTGCGTGCATCATTTTAGTGGACCGGGTACACCCTTCATTTAAAAAAAAAGTCACGAGAAAGGATAACCTTTAATTGCACTCCTAGTACCCACTATGCATGGCCTCATACACGTGAAATGCATGTCTAGTGCATCTGGAACCATCCATGGACGACTATGTACCTTGTTCTGCCTCAGGCAAACGCATATACTATTGAGTATGTGCCATGTTCTTCCACCTCCCAACATTGTCCAGACCTCAAAGAACCGGGATATGTTTGGTTGGTGTTCAAATTTGCTCTACCAATTTTTTGGTAGCCAATGATATCTTGGTCTCGGTAGCCAATGATATCTTGGTCTCTGTTTTGTTGGCTGCTAAAATTTTAGTTGCTTACGAAATCTTGCCAACTCTTCTCATATTTCAGTCACAAATCTTGTTAACCTTTTAGCGAACATGGGGCCAAGGTATATTGGCAGCCAAAATTTTAATAAGGCATGCTATGACACAAACCAAACATACCCTCAATCTTCCACCCAATAGCGGAGCAGGAGAAAAAAATGGGGCAGAGTCCGAAGAATGTGCGACATGGTTCGGTAGGGTAGCTACCTTTCGTGGGATTGCGTTGCCCGGCCGGACCCTGTTTGGCCCTTTTCTTCTTCACCTCCGGGTGCTCGTCGGTTCCCGTGCAATTGGGCATGATGCTTCCTCCCTTCTGGATCGAGAGAGCATCCTGCGCCCAAAGGTAGACATGCACCCGTCATACGCTCATGCCAGCCTCTGTTTCCAGCCTTTCCAGGAACAATTACAAATTTCACACATATGTCTAATAGTCCCTTAGAGTCCTTAGACAGCGCAGTTATTTATCAAATACTCCGTAAGTATTTTCGAGAAGCCGAAAAGAAAAATACTACTCCCTTCGGTTTAAAATAATTATCAAAAATAGATGGATCTATGCACTAAAACATGTCCTATCTATTTTCAAGCAATTATTTTAGACCGGAAGAAGTATCTATGTACAAACCTTGCTACCATCCTCTTCCTCTCCCTTTTTCTATGGGTGCAATGTATGTGTCCTCTTGCCCTTTTTCAAGGTGGCTGTCCCAGGGCCTCTCCTATCTATAGCGAGTGAGCAGCTTGGTGGTTGAAGACTTGACACTCTAGTGGCAAAGATCGATGGAGCACGTGGAAAACCCTATTTATAACTAATCGACCAATGATGCGATGCCTGCTGCGTCGCCACAAGCAGCAACTTATTTCTCCGTAAATCTTTTCTCATCGGCTCACGTCTTCACAAGCATGATCCAGGCCCCCCATCCGCTCATTCGATCCGGTCAATATCCCTGACAGCGGCGCATGTGGATGGACGCACAGTCGGAAAAAAAAATCCAGATCGGTCAGACGTCACATCCATGCATGCAGGCGACCACGAGAATCTCCCTGAAGAATACTGGTACTCGGAATAGCGTGGTCAAGATTCTGACACGCATCGGTCTAAGCTAGAACACAAGCAGCCAATCTGACCACCCCGGGCTTGGTAATCATCGTACGTCGTCGGATTAAACAGCCTCCCATGTTTGATTAGTCCGTTGGGTTCATCGAACTTGGGACGTCGTACGTCCTTGGCTATACTCTTTTAGCATGCATGACCATATGAATCTACTGCTCAGAAACAGGGGAAATGCGTACGTCTAATTTCTGCACAGTACGCTAGCTTAGCACACTTAGCAGTAGCGGTACTCGTTTCTTTATTCGGAGCGTGCGTGCACGTACGGTGTACTGCCACCAGAAGAGACGCTGATGTACTCCTTTGAACTAAGATTGTTTGAGCATCTAGATATATCCAAGTTTAACAAATCTCAGGAAAACCCTCGTGAAACTGAGGGAATATTAATGTGTCCGCCGTACCGACTTTTCTTTCGCGTGCCACCAGCGGACGTGCAAATTAACTAGTGTTGATTGATTCTGGTGCTGACTTGTAATGATGGTATCACCAGTCGCGCCTCCCAAATAATGTACGATCACAAGACTAAGTTGGTTGAATAGGGCGCTAGGCCGAGTTTGGACGCCTCTACCCAGTCACGCCCCACTGATTTAGGGCGTGTTCGGGAACAGCCCAGCTCCCAGCTTCTGCAACTCCGCGTGCAGAGCGGTGCCGAACAGCCTAGCTCCGCGGAGCCAGATCCCCGAAGCTGGCTAAATTTTATGTACAAAGTGCGGAGCTGGGGTTTGGCAAATCTCCGGATCTGGAAAACGCGGAGCAGCGGCAATTTACGCAAAATGCCACCGCCAAGTGAGGAAAACGCTTCATTATTCACGCACGCACAACTCTCGGGAGAGGGGTGACCGCACAGGCCAACCCCATCGCACCGCCGCCAAGGTCTCCATCTCCGCCGCCGCACTTCCTGGGCCGCCACGCCGCCGCCGGCGATGCTACCTCTGCTTCTCCTCGCGTCGCTCCCTGGGCCGCCATATTCTTCTCGTCATCCCCCACCGAAGTCGGCCGGATCGAGCGACGCCCATGGTAGCCGTGGTGGTTGTTGGCTGGGAGCAGGGCACGCCGTGCGCGGTGGAGCAGCAGCTGGCTGGGCGGATACGCGCGCGTGGATTAGGCGGGCGGCGGGGCAGCTCGTGCGCGCAGGAACGGAGCGAGCGGGGCCGCGCGCTGCGGTTGACCAGATCCAACAGCCGCGGATCTCGTTCGTCCCCGAGCTGCTCCTCAAGAAGAAGTTCCAGCCGACTCTGCCCCGCCCTCCTCCTCAACCTCAAGCAGCAAAGCGGCTGATCTGCCCCGACCTCGTCCAGTACTTTCTCCGGCCACCACCGTTGACTCCCGTTCGTCCCCGAGCTGCTCCCAAACGGGCCAAATTAGCAACGAAAATTTCCATGCCGAAGTGGGCTTCGACTGGGCCAGCTAGGGTAGATGGGCTCCTAGTCGACCAGTAAAGGAGGAGCGCGCCGAACATTTGTCGCTCCGGCAACGATGCTGGAGTCGCGTTTGAGAAGCGGGATCGAAGGATTTGGCGAAGCCGGAGTGTTTCCGAACACGCCCTTAGTCAAACTTGCATGAAAACAACTTCATTTAAATTTTGCATGAAAACAACTAATCTACTTACTCAAACGGTATGCATTGTCATCGCTCGCGCGCTGACACGCTGCTTGGCCCACGCCCGCCTCTCAGCCATGTATGCGGATGCCCTAGCCCTCCTCTCTATTTCGGGTGGTTGGTGAGGCAGCTCCTATGCGCCTCGCGTTGGAGCACCACATCATGGCCGTTCGTGGGGCATTGTTGATCCACCTCCTCGCGTCGCTTGGCCCTTTCGGTCCTCCTACAGTGACATTGACAGGATGTCATGGCCAACATTGATTAGGTAGTTGCAAGGCGGCGAGGCATGTTGTTGTGTAAGAAGTGTGGAATGCATCCACGTGCGGTGGCCGGACTTGTATAGACGAAGCATTGGGCGGGAAACAGATAGGAATCGAGCGGGAAGGACGAGAAAGGAGCGGTAGCATTGGCGATCACCCTTTTGTGAGCAACCAGACTGAGGCTTCGCTCACAAAAAGGTGTACGTGGATCCAAGAGCACACCGCCAAGTTCACCGCCACCTACGACAAGATGAAAAGGCTTACAGTTAGTGGCCTTGGTGTTGCCGACTTGATGAACCAATCTTTAGACCAATTAAAGGTTGCCAATGAGCAAAAGAACTTCAATTTGGTCCACGGTTGCACGACCCTCAACGATTGCCCCAAATGGAACGAGCTGTATGCGTCCAATGACACAAATGTTCCTGACGAATCCAATGTCATCTATGTTGATGACAAGGTCCGAGCTGCACCAATGAAGAAGCCGAGGGGGCGGATGAGCTCCTAGGCGGAGGCCAAGCGAGATGCCTCCTCGCTAGCGATGATGTGTATGATGAAGACGCTTCTTGCCGACAATTAGGCTGTCGAGCAAGAAGAGGGATGCGATGAAGTGGCGAGGAAAAGATAGAGGCTATCAAGAACTACTACGAGATATAAACCAAGAAGCTCGGGATTGAAGCCGTGCAATAGCAAAGGAGTGGAGATCGCCCTGCTCAGCGAGGAGGCTAAGATCATGGTGACCCCTTGACCGACAAGATGGACCCTACTCATCGAGCATGGCTCGAGAAGAAGATCATTTCATCTCGGGATATGATTCATGCATCATCATGGTTTTGGAATTGTGGTGCGCCGACATGTTGTATTTGGACTCTTTTGTGTTGCAAGGTGGCATTTATGCGGGTGATCGTTGGGATGGCCTAAGGGCATCTCCAGCGGGATCCGGTCATGGTGTGTCTGTTTCAGTCCGCGCGGACAGACGGACAGCCCGCACATGCTCTGACGAGCGACGCAAACGGACCGATCGGAGTTGTACGCGTGTTGATTGTCCCCATCCCACCGGAGTTCTCTACGCGTAGCCGGAGTTGTCTGCGCGTTGTCCTCCACCCTACCGGGCGGAGCAGAATATTCTGTGGTGCAAAGCTTTGCTGGCTCACTCGCCGGTGCGCCCACAACCTGCTCGCCCGGTCGCCACACTGACTTCAGGGTATGCCTCGCGTCCAAAGTGTGGACTCATGTGGGAACCAACCTAGATAGACTTTTTCGGTATTCAATTCCGGGGTCGAACCACCCACGATAGCCTTCAAGCTAATTTTGGCTAAGGACATGTGAACTCATGGGGAAATCAACCTGGACAGTCTGATTCGATATTTAATTTGGTTGTCTTATTTGTAAAACTATGTTGTGTGATTGTAAACTATTATTGTTTGAATAATATTTAGTTTTTTCTACAATTTAAATTGCCTTGTTATTTAGAAAACAATGGCCATCTAGCTAGGTATCGGCAAAGCTAGCGCGGACCGAATGGGTCGCGCTGCTGGAGGCCATGTCCGGACCGACCGAACCATGCAACGCATTCTGTCCACAGGCCGACCCAAACAGACAAAAAATATACAGTTTAGGTCGCCGATTTGGGCCAGTCAGGGCATCTCCAACGTGGCGACCCATCCCGCGTCCGCGCGTCTGGATGGACGCCCAACGCAGCCACGCATCGCACATGTGGATGGCCGCGGTCCCCGGGACAGCCAGAACCAGGCCCAAATCTGGGCCAGGTTTGCGGGGCCACGGATGGCACGTGGCGTCCTCGTGTGTCCGCCTGCTCGCCTCCCTAGACCCAGCTGTCGGTGGGGGCGCGAATATTATTAAATGCGGACTGTGAGGGGACTGTCCCTATCCATTACACTTTCCCACTCCGCAGTCCACCTCCCCACGCGCTCGCAACCGCCGCCATGGCCCCGAAGAGGGATTTTGCTCCCGGCGCCAACGACGGCGAGGCCAGCAACAGCCGCCATCCTCCGCCGGCGTTGAGGGCTGGGGGACACCGCGGAGGTCTCTACATCGGAGAGACCGCCCGCGTCGGCACGGCAATGGCGCAACCCGCGTCGCTGGTGCCGAAGCCGGAGGACGACAATGATCCGGACATGCGCGCAGCTCTAGCGTTATCCGCGGCGGAGCAGGAGGCCAAGTGGTCGCATCTCGCAGCGGTCATCCGCACCTCCGCGATGGAGGAGGAGGCTCGGCAGGCGGTCAAGGACGCCGAGGCCTGGGTGTTGCTCGACCAGGCCCGCCGGGAGGAGGAAGCGAGGTGGCGGCGTGAGGAGGCCAGGATCCGGCGCGAGGAGGAGAGGCGCCAGGAGGCCAGGCGCCTGGCGAAGCAGGAGAGGCGCCAGGAGGCCAGGCGACTGGCGAAGCAGGAGAGGCAGCTCCGCCTCAGGGAGGAGGGCGGAGCTGCGGGCCGCTCCAGACCCCCACTCGGCCTGCGAAGAGGCCCAGTGGTCGCCGTGGCCGGAGTCCCCGGCAAGGTCGAGCCACATCAGCGCATCGCCGCTCGGGGACGTCGTCGACGCCCACGGCGACGAGGCCCAGAGGGACTAGGCGGCGCACCGACGGCCACCTCATCCTCCTCAAACCCTACGATAGGATTTTCTATTTTTTAAGTTTAAAGCCCATATAGAGAGAGCTTTCTTTTGTAGTTTAAATTTGCCCAAAATAGGGCATATGTATAAATTTGCCCAAAATAGGGCATGTGTTCAATGAAATATGGTTTAGGTTTAATTGTTTTCGTTTTTTTGTGTTGTATTTCACTTTTAGGGTGCGTTCGTGTTGAACGCACTACGCGACCCAAACAAATCGACGGCTAGATCCGTTTGTCGGCGTGTCCGTGCGGCCACCTAAACGACCGAAAATGGACGGCCAACGCATCCGTTTGGTCGTCGCGTTAGAGATGGAAATGCCCTAAGGGTGTGTTCGTTTCTGGAACCAACCGCAATGGAATGGAACGGTTCCATTCTGTGAGCCCGTTCTTGTGTTCTTTTCAAGGATGGAGTGAAATGGGGTGGAATGGAGTGGTTCCAAAAAAGGAATATTCCCTCAATATGCGGAACCGATCGGTCCGGCCGATTCGGCCGGACGAGGTGGAACGGTATGCTAGGCGATTAACTCTAATTTAATCATGTTTAGCAATAATTAATTAAGATTAGGATTAATTAATCAAGTTTAGCAATAATTAATTAATTTTAGCAATAATTAATCAAGATTAGTAGAATAATTAATCGAGTTTGATGTCGTTCTCATTCCATTCTATTCCACCCATCCTAGAAAAGAACACAAGAATAGAACGGTTCCGTGACAAAAAAAATTCCAAAACGAGCACCAGAATGGAATTGTTTCATGACAGTGGAATGACCATTCCACCCGGTTCTAAAAACGAACACACCCTAAATGTACCACGAGCACGCACAGTCTGTAGGACGCGCTTGGCCTGGCGCGGTGGTGCAGTACTGTCCGTACGCAAGTTCGTCGGCTCCGGTGGAGGCGCATCGGAATGCTGGCCGTCACAGGACAGGCAATGTCGCCCAGAGCGCAGCGTGGACAGCGTCATCAATTAGCGCCGGCAGACGGTGAGCTAGCCAGGCTCGCTCGAAGAAGACTCTGTGCCCGTCCGTACGATCCCACGTCGCATCACGCGTGCTCCAGCGCGCATCGGCCGGTAAAACGGCGCCGATCCCTGACGCATCATTCTTCCACCCGAGGGCCCGACTGGAATTCAACTCGAGCTAAATAACGCGACCGATCGTACGCAGCGCACGAGTTCGAGCGTGCAGCAGTGCTTTGCATCTAACTCAGCCATGTATGCAGTTGGAGATGCAGTCATCACACGCGGTGGCAGCAGCGAGCTAGAAGCCGTATCGCGCAACAACAAAGAAATTATACGCATCTCGTGTCGTCCGTCCAATTACCCCTGACACGAGGTTGTTGTAAATTTGAAGAAGAGAAGCCCTCCATAGATTCTCTCCACGCTTGGTTTTTGACCGGTTTGACCTCCGTGGCATCATCAGTGAACCAGTACCCACTACGCATCCGGATGCACGGGAACCATGTTGCACATTCTTCGGCCACTGCTCTGCTCCATTTTTGTCTCCTGCTCCATTTTTGTCTCCTGCTCTGCTCCATCGAGCCGGACAAAAACGCGGCCCAGCGCGGGGACGCACCGCAAAAGCGGACGGTCGCGGCGTCCGGAACGACGCAAACCCGGCCTAAATTTGGGCAAGATTTGCGTGGCCGCGGATGGCACGCGCCGTCCGCTCGTGTCCGGGCGCTGGTCGCCTCGTCTCCCTGGGGCCCACCAGTCGGTGACCAGGGTGTCTATTAAATGGGGACTGGAGGGGATCTGGCCCTCCACTCCAGTCCCCACTCCACTCCACGCAGCGAAACCGCCGCCATGGCCAAGCGACGGTTCGCCAACGACGACGAGGCGGCGGCGGCCCGCCGTCGCCCGCCGGCGCTGCGGGCTGCGGGAAGAAACCGAGGCGGCCTCCACATCGGAGAGGCCGCCCGCGGCGGTGCGGCATTGCCGTCTCCTGCTCGAGCCGAAGCCCGAGTCCTCGGAGGAGGACCCGGACCTCCGCGCCGCGCTGATGATCTCGGCGGCGGAGGAGGAGGCGAAATGGCCGCACCTCCATGCGGCCATTCGCACCTCCGAGATGGAGGAGGCGGCCCGGCGGGAGGTCGAGGAGGCGGAGGGCGGGAGCTCTACGCCCGGGCCCGCCGGGCGCGACGGGAGGAGGAGGAGGCGGCGCGGCGGGAGGAGGCCGGGCGCCGCGGCGGCGAGGAGCGCCGCGAGGAGCGGCGGCGGCAGGAGGCCGGGCGCCGCGCGGAGCGGCGGCGGTGCCCGAGAGGCCGGGCGCCGCGCCGGCGGAGAGGGCGGCGGCGCCTCGGGGAGGAGGCGGCTGCTCCGTGCGCCGCCGCGGCCTCGGGTGGCTCCGGACCCCCGCTCGGCCTGGGAGGAGGCCCTGTGGTCTCCGTGGCCGGAGTTCCCGGCGCGGTCGAGCCACAACAGCACCTCGCCGCCCGGGGACGTCGTCCACGACGACGACGTCGCCGACGATGCCCACAGGGGCTAGGCGGCGCACCGGCGGCCACCGCGCCGCCGACCAAACCCTAATAAAGGGTTTTTTATTTAAATTTAAAAGCCCATATAGGGGCTTCTTTTGTTAGTTTATTTTCCCAAAATAGAGCTATGTATAAATTTGCCCAAAATAGGGCATATGTTTAATGAAATTTCGTTTAAATTTGCCTCTTTTTTTTGTTTTCGTGTTTCTCCGGTTATGCGATGCGTCCGCGTGTTGGGCGCAGCGCGCGACCCAAATGGATACGCGGACGCGGGCCGCTGTCCGCGTGTCCGCTCGGCCACCCAAACAGCCCAAACCGGACGGCCCAGCGCGTCCATTTGGGTCGCGGGATTGGAGATGCCCTCAGATAGTCACCGATGGAGATGCCTTTGCCATATGAGGTCGCTGCCGGCCAGCGGTGAAAGTGCGTGAAATCGCCGTGTTGTGATTCTTCTTGTGTGTGTTTTCACTAAATAAATCTTTCAAACAAGTAGACAAGAAACTAGAGAGCTTGATGCAGTCCTCCTCCTTCTCTCTCGCTTTTCCTATAGGGCCGGTGCAATCTCTAAAGAGCACTAAGCTCCCAGGGTTGCCGGCGTCCCTGGTCACTCTGTACGTCGCTGTCACGGGATGGGTCCTACTCGCGTGGTCGGTTCACTTCTGCTCTGAATTGGGTTCGTTTGACTAGAGCAAGTCCAGCACTCCCGCAGACCAAGCTCCGGCACTCGATTCTCTCGCCGATGCAGCCCTCCCGCAGCCTAAATCGCGCTGCTGCTCAAATCTAGCTGCTCCCCTGCCACCGCGGGCGCGAACCCTAGCGCCTCTCCTTCCGACGGCCGGCGCAGGAAGACCGGGATGTGTAGAGGATGTACTGCTGGTTCCCTCCACGAGCCTGCTGCACCCCAGACCTACTGCCTCCACGGCCTTCTGCAAACCCGGCAACTGGCGACCCGACCCAAACAGTCCAGGGCAAGGCAGCCCTGCTCCAATACCGGACTGCTCGCCGTAGAGCGCGAGTTCTAGGTCGTCACAAAGGTTCGATTTGAGGATTTCGTTTGTGGAAATACACTGCAGCAGGGAGGAAGCTAGACCCAATTCCAGGGACAATAACCTTGGTTTCTGCCGCCGTCGCCAACTCACGGGACGGCGACACAGAAGCTGACGCCTCAATATCCGGCAGAGACTGCAGAAGTGACCAACCACACCTGGGGAATTAGAGAGGTGGGTGGATTCTGTTGTATACAAGTCAATGTCGTCAGTGTCCGCCGTGAAGGCAACAACTGTAACGACAGCCCGTTGATGTCTGCTTGTGGATGAGGCATATGCACATGCAGAGGCATTGAAGGCATAATGGATGGAGCTGGGGAACGTATCTCCAGATTCCCAAGGTTAGCATTCTCAAAACTTATCTCTACGTCTCCATATTTGGTACCAATTGCCACTGCATACCATGCTTAAAATTGATTTGAATGGTAAATTTGTCACCTAACAGTTTTCTAATTTGTGAACTAGAATTACGATTCAAAACTGATATCTAATTGTTATGGAACTATCACTGTAGGAGGTGATTACTGAAAGGTAGATAAGGCCTCAACGAATTCTGTATTTGTCCGAGCAGCCAATGCTCTACGAAAATCCATTATACTGCAATTGGAAAATTACTTGGGGTAATCGACTAATCTTGAATTCTGAAAAATTAGACATCAGGAGGTGATTACTGAAGGTAGATAAAGTCTCAACAAATTCTCTATTTATGTGAGCAGCCATTGCTCTAGGAAAATCCACTATACTACAATTAAAAAGTCATACTTGGGGTAATTATCTAATCTTGAATTCTTTTTGGTTTAATTTTTCAGTCATATGCATGTGTACATATGAGTGCGCTCACATTTCTTCAGTATTGTCAGTATAGAGGAGGAGGTTTGTTCCCTGGGTAATGTCGAGACTCAGCCAGAATCATGAGTGGCGTCGGAGATACGATGCCTCGAACTGTGGTGTGGGATAATGTCCTACATGTGAGCGATCTGAGAGGGCAAATGGATGGCAGCCGATAGATATAGTCGATTTCTCTATCAGGAGTTCGGGAAAGTTGCTAGGAATCTCGAACACAACGCTGGTGCCACAATGTTGCTAGGTTTCTTATTACCTAGCGCCGCTGCTGGAGGTGATTCCAAATGAACATCAGATTTACCTATGGTTGTGATCGAAAGTTTACCGTTGCCAAATCATGCCTTTTCCTCGTGGCAACTACCGCTGCCACTGCAACGAGGCCTGCAATGCGGTTCTACGTTGCACAACTCTAGATACTCCCTTGTCATTTTGAAAAGAAGGTACTCCCTTGTGGTGGTGAGTCTGGCACCGTTTAAAAATTCATCAACGTGCAGTAGACACTACTTTTAGTTTGGAACACACACATACTGCTTCGTGATGCAATAGGTTTTACTACAAAAAACATACTACGAGGTCATCTACCACAATGCAATGTTAGCAAGATGGGTGTGCATATATTTTTTCTAGAATACAGTGGTGTGCATATATAAGACCTACACCGCTCTGAATCTTGATTGAGAATAATGCTAATTACGGACTACAACCTGATACTAAGTTTCATGAAACGTATTTTTTAGGCTTGGCTTGAAATCTGTCAAAACTTAAAATTTCTCCTGGGATATATAAATGGACATCAAAGAAGAAATGGTTGACTACATTTTTTGCATGTAAAGTTGCATTTCTTGGGGACCAATTAGACAAGTTCAATTTGAAACAAGCTATCCATTTGATGTGTGACTCATTTTTTATACTTCCAAAGTGTCTATCATCTTGAACGCCTTCTATATTATGAGTGTTTAGGAAATTTAAGTTACCTTTGAGCGTTTAGTGATGCACCCCTGATGCTTTTAGCTTTTAATTAGGTGTTGAACATACATATATACTCGCGTTTTAGAGTGTATGATTGAGGTCTGGACTTTTTTTTGTTGCAATGAAAACAACATCAGGTAAACCTAAGTGAATTATACATTTCAGTCTGCACTAAACTCCACAATGGTAACAGTTTACACCACTACCAAAGCTATGGTCTATATTAATCATAACATTGATCTGTACTCACTTTATAACTGCATTTTTTTGTAGTGGTTCACTTGTTCCTAAAAGGAAGACATGGGTCAAGATCATAACGAGTTCCTTTCACCGCTAACAAAATTTTATCGTCTGAAAATTTCTTATATTGAAAATAAAATATTGGCATATGTTTTTTACTAACATTTCTAGGGGTTGCTGCTTGGTTTAACTTTGTGTAAAAATGGAGACTAATCCTCCATAGGCATGTTGTCTTCAAAAAAAAAATCCTCCATAGGCATGTACCTGCAGTCTGCAGATGGAGCATCGGATATGTGATTTCTTGCTCATCTAATCTAACGTGTCAGGAAATATGAGCTCTCTTAATTGTATATTATGGTATGTACATCTAAAACTTTTCAGAGCTCAATTGTCTTCCTTTTTCTTCATAAGAATCTATTCTGTGATATTAAATTTTGTATTGTTCAGTCTACTATATTTTTTCTTACAATTCATCTCAAACATTTAGTACTCTATATGTTTCTATACGCCCATATCAACGGAAAAGGTATAGTTTCATTCTAATAAGTGTGGGAACAATCAAATCACTAACCAAATTCTAAGATTGATGTGATAATTTCATAACTAAAAATTTACTTCGGAAGGATTTGGGTGTGAGACCTGCTACATCCCTATTCATGCATATACATGCCATGTGTGCTCAGTTGCATTTTTAATAGACACTTAATAGTTTCATAGATCAATATGGACCATTTCCCTGGTTTCAGTTTGTTGAAAAAAAAAACCTATTTCGGTGCGGGCACCTACATTTTGTTGCGCCCTTGGTTGCATCTTCCGCGACATGTGCTGGTTTACTCCTTGTGGTAATGGTTTGTGTTCCATGCATATATATATACATTGACCGTTTACAAATTATGGGCCTGCAGAATAGCCAAACAATAGTGTGGTTTAGTAAAGTAGGTTGTAAAAAGATGCCAAAAAAGAAATTAGTTTAGTTTAGAAATATTCTTATTGAATGGCAGCAAAGTAAAGTTTTATAGTCAGAA
Organism: Lolium rigidum; assembly: GCF_022539505.1. Classification (NCBI taxonomy): domain Eukaryota; kingdom Viridiplantae; phylum Streptophyta; class Magnoliopsida; order Poales; family Poaceae; genus Lolium; species Lolium rigidum. Next base: position 84,369,463 of record NC_061512.1, on the reverse strand, counting down.
ATACTCTATGTGAACCTCCTTAATAAATAACACATGAGTCACTCAGACAAAGAGTTTGTCTACTTTACCGAATTTTACTTTTTTTGCATTATTTTTAGATATCCCAGACTCATTCCATTTAGTGCAACATAACAGTTTGTTGTCAGTTCATTATAATGTGCGTAGATTATTGAAAAATATTTTCCATCAATTAACCATCCCATCCCAGGATAACTTTTTGACCTTCAAATTTGTCTGGAAGTTTTATGTTTGCGTAAATAGTTTTGTTCTATACTATCACACCACCAATTACACAATAAACTTCATGGATGTTAATTTTATTTCTTAAAGTTGGGCTTCAATGTCCCTACAAAACAGAAGTCGAATTTTAGTGTGTCGGTGTTGCATGAACAGAATATATAGACTATAATACTTTTGAAAGAAGGCATAATATTTCTTACCATGTTCGATTTTTTACATATTGATACGTCATCATCTTTCAAAGAGATAGTACCTACCACAAGTTCAGGACTCTTATTATAGTAAATCTGAAAATATCTGTTGTCTATTCTTTTGAAAAGACACTTGAATTACATCCAAACAAATAAGTACGTCACCTAATTAGAAAGTATGACTAGCTTTTCCTTTTCCATTCCACCCTAGAGCATGAAAGTTGGAGCCATTAGTTAGTGGTAAATTACCTTCATGGTAATCGGTTATTGTCAGTTTCCTGGAAGAATTCCTTGCATGTTACAATATAACACCTTATATTGTCAAGTTTCAGATGTACTATACTTACTGTTATGGAGCACAAAATAGCTTGGACATTATTGTGACAGTGAGGTTGATTTCATCTTTGTCGATTTTTTGTGTATCAAGTAATTAAGGGTTATTGTGTAAAGTAGTAGCATGAAGTTATGCATCTATTAAATCTGTCTCTGTAGCAAAGATATTCTGTGAAGAATCTATAAAAAGGTATGCGTGCTTTAAGACCAAGCCACAGAAATCATACATTTGCAAGCCATAGCCCATAAATACTAGCGGATTAAGGATCTTGTGGGACAGACACGAACCATAGGTAGCCACAAAGGATCGACAAAGATGACAAAAGAAATGTGCATTTTGGCTGGAGCCACAAAGATACCAGATCCTATTGCACTATCTAGCTAGATATAATACACCACTGAACAATCTAGCTAGATATACTGAAAGCACGGCAAAACAGTCCACGAAAGGTAGCATCAACCTTGGAGCATATCCAGTCGAGTCCCCCAAATGGCGTTTGGGGGACGGCGGATAAGAAATAGGGAAAATCGCGTTCCAGTCGCGTCCTTCAAAGCTAAATAGCGCCTCATTTTGTGTCCGGTGTCCCCGGTAGAGACTCTAGACGCCGGACACAAAAACAGCGCCCACATGCATGCATGCAGCTCCTAGTCCCCACATGCCATTCTCTTTCCCCACAGTTTCTCTCACCTAGTTTTCCCACATGGGGTGGTCCCTTCTATTAAAATGCATGCATCCGAACCCTGTTTGAGGGACGCGGCTGGAAAAGGCCTCTTTTTTGTACAGATTTTTGGTCCCTTTTTGTACGACGCGGTCCCATACGTGCCCCAAATCATTTGTGCCGGACGTTCTTTGAGGGACGCGACTGGAGATGCTCTTACCTCTGCGGTGGAGAGGCAATGTGGTGAAGCCAGGCATTCTGCTACAGATGACAGTTAGAAATAAACTCTTTGACATAATTTACTTTTTATGGGGTGCACAATGCACAGTAATGTGAATTTCGTCATACAGCTTCCTTTGCATTTTCCCTTTCCATCGCCCTTCACTCAAAAGAAAATGGACCCATGATATATAGCCAAAAAAGAAAATAAATGAGCCAACATATAGAAAACCTTTAAACGAATGCATGTTGTGGTAACGGCGCAGCAACGCGCGCATGGTCCTTCTAGTTATACCTGTAAGTGGGCACGTCCACGTCTGTCCACCAAGTGATCACTCGGGAAGTATACGTCAGCTGCATGTCTACGGCGTGTTTGATTGCCTGGGCCGTTTCCTGCATGACTACGCCAGCGAGTTGGAAGCACATGCGGCTTTTTGCACGTCGAAGAAGGAACCCAGGCCACATTGTTTGGTTGCTCGTTTTCAGCCCATCTTGCACGCAGGAAAACAGGAATCAACTGTTTGGTTGCTCAAATCACACTTCCATATCCTTACCACAATTTAAATAGGTTGAGATTACCATGGCATGGCATATTACATACGATCAGAGACCACTCAGAAGAACACGATCCTCACGATCACCACGATGAGGAAGGCGATGATGTAATCTTTGACCCGGCTGGGACGTACCTCCGGCGGTGCTCCTTGTAGAGCATGTACTTCCTCCGACGACAGCTATACTAATGGCACTGCCTCATCGATGGCATGATATTCCTGCAGCTCCTCTTCCAGGAAGGTGAGGTACTCTTGCTGTGCCTCCTCCAATGTTGCATATCCTCGGTAGTTGTTGTTGGAGTAGCCATTGACCTGATCTTGACAGACTCTCCATGAGCTGTAGATTCCTCGAACCCGCCTGCGAAACACCACATACCACTAGTATGGCATAAGAAGAAGTTAGCGATCACAACCATGAAGCAATTCAGAAAAGAGCAATAGAACAACACAAGTGTTGACAACAAATGATAAACTAACAGGGGCATGCATGATCATTTCAAAAGTCGATCAGAAGTTCATCCTACACTACCATGGTGCCGTCCTACCACCACAACAAAAGTGTGTGTCTCATCCTAACACCGCAAAGTTCACCATCACCTGAGGGGTTAGTATATACCACCTTATCATACTTACAAAAGGGGGCCATCAAATGTTTTTCATCCTAGCTACTGCCAGAATATACATAATCGTCATCATCATCATCATCATCATCATCATCATCATCACCATCTCCATGCATGCATCCCTCAACCACCCCCTCAAGGGCACCACTACACCTTGATGTGGTACTTGCCAAGGTAGTTCCTCAGCCAGATGATGCGGTGTGGCTCGATCATGCCGACGAAGCTGGAACCCTAGGCCTTGTGGTCGACGAGGTGGCTGAGGGCGGCCATGAGATCATCCTCGTCAAAGCCAAGCATGTCCATGACCACATTGTACAGGTCAGGGTGCATGTCCGTGGGCTTATTGTCCCTGATGGCCTGTGCCACGTCCTTCACAGCAACAGTCATGTTGGTGAAGGCCACCAGCTCATCATCGGCGAAGGCGCCTCTCTTCCTCTTGCCGGCGCTCACCTTCTCAGTCGTGTCGGCAGCCTTCTCAGGTGCCCCATCGAGGTTGACCGTGTCGGACTCCTGGGTTTCAGCATCCTCAGGTGCAGGATTTGTTGCAGTCGAGCCCAGGGGCTCACTGGATCCCATGGCGTACTTGCCGGTGGCGAGGCCGAATTAGAAGATGGTATGCATCTCGTCGTGGTTGGCGATGGGCACATTCAGGAACTCCACGTCCTTTGGGTGATCCTACGATACGAAGGGACAATGATGTTAGTTCTGCTCGTGGCTGATCACAAAAGTTAGTGAGGAGGACTGAGTTAGTGAGGTGCTCACCGCGATGTGCCCGCAGTAGTGCTCACCCTCAAGGACGATGCATTTGGTGTCCTCACACCACTGAGCACTACTTAGATCGCGGAGCCTGCTAATGGTGAGACACCTCTGCCTCCACTCCCTCAGGTGGTTGTACACCTGAGTGGAGTAGACGGACACACCACAGTGCTCAAAAAGGCCCTTCGCCACAGAATTGAGATGGACTTCCTTGAATCCTTTGTCAGTTCTTACTCCGCTCTGGATCAAGCCGCACATCTTCTCCAACACGAAGCTGGACATGAATGGAAGCCATTTCATGGTGGCATTCCTTTCCTGCCCGGTCTTCAAGGCCCTCTCCGCTTCCCTGCGCTTCTTGTTCTTCTTAGTGGTGGCCAACCTAGCCGCCACCTCTGCCGCTACCTGAGCCACCAGGTCAGACACAGGAAGAGGAGTGACCGCCACCTTGGACTCATATGCGGGCTGTGAATCGGGAACTTGTGAAGGGATATGAGAGTCCCCAACGCAGACAAGCGCCTGGCTAAAGTCATCGCAGAAGGAGTCCTACACACATCGTAGTACATCCTAAATCAGACAAGCAGTTCATTGCGACTGTGAATAGCACAAACCATATCAACAATCATCCTAAATCAGACAAGCAGATCATTGCAACGGTGAATAGCACAAACCCTTGCAAGATCATGGCAGGTGACCACATTTTGGACTAACCCCTGGTACAAGACCAAACCCTAGACAATATTATGGTAGTAGCAACCGGAAATGTCGAATCCTAGCAAGATCAAGATAGCTCACCACAATCCGAACTTACCCTGCTACAAAATCAAACCCTAGGCAAACTCCTAACCTAGATCTAAACATTACCGCGGTACGGGGATAAGGGATGGCTTACAGTCATCGCTGGAGGTGAAGATGCGCTGGCCCAGGAAGTAGATGAAGCAGCCCAGATGTACTCGCCGCCGCTGCAACCGTCGCTGACCGGAGATGCGTGCGCCTCTTACCTGTTTGCCGACGGGAGGAGGAGCTCAAAAATTGGGGGGACAGTGGAGGAGGGGGTAGAAATAGGCCATGGGGCGCGACGGGAGGTGACGGAATCCTTCCCGCCCCCCCTTTTTTGCTTTTCGCCGATGCGCATCGCAGCTCCCGCCATCTCCATTCTCGTCTCCGCCCGTGCGCCGAAGATTTCCTTTTGCATCAGCGGCCGTGGAGATTTGCCGGCACCGCTGGAAACTGCCGAACCGGACGTTCCTCCAGGGCCTGGCCCAACACTACTTTGAGAAGCGGTTCGTGCAAGAACGCGGCTCGGCCCCAGACGGGCCGAAAATTGCTGACCCGATGCGAGCCAAGGGGGATACAGGCAACCAAACGCGTCGTACATTTAGGTGTAGGATTTTTCTGGATTGGGAGAGAGAATGTTAGGGCCCAGTCGAGAGTCGCATAAAACACGGTGATATGAGCATGAGCGCATGAGCACGGACTTCACGGGGGGGGGGGGGCAGCTGGCAGCTCTTGGGGGCAGCGCGCAGAAGCTTTCTACCGAACCATGTTCGATCTCTTGCCCGTTTTTGCTCTAATTGCTTCCCAGTATATTTTCTCAAGCCTAATTTTGATAGGTGTGGTAGCTACAAAAGTGTATGTAGGATTTTAGAAATCGCAAAAGTGTGGCAAACTTGATTAAAAAAACACTCTATGACAAGTGAGCCATATAAATAGTGAAGTGTGAGAGTTTCAAAATGTAGCAAGAATCAAACACATGCCAAATTGCCAAATTTTGAGGCTGGAAACTAATAGCATCTCTAGTGGGACGTGCATATGGAGGTGTATGGTAAATATACACGTTTTGAGTCAATAAACGCTTCCCAGTGGCTCGTGTATAATGGTGTGGATATTTACACCTCCTATCCATGAGGGTACCGGGCGAGCGAACCACGCTCGTGAACAGAGGAAACGGAGCATCCCTCGACCCACGCCCGGCCAGAGGCCATCGCAGCTCGCCGGCGGCCAGGGCCCTCTCCCTCTCCCTCCGGTATGCGCTCTCGTCGCCCCTTTTTTCCCATTGTTGGTTGGGGCGTCGGGCCACAGGTCGTCGGGCGGCTGGGGGGGCGGGATCTCCCGGCGGTGGCGCGCAGCCTGGACAGGGGCCGCCGCAGAGGGAGGGGCTCGGGGCGGCCTCGAGTTGCGCGGCGCCCGGCCTGGAGAGGGGGGGACGAGGGGTAGTGCTGCGGGCGGCTGGGGGCGCGGGATCTCCCGGCGGCGGCGCACGGCCTGGACAGGGGCCGCCACGGAGGGTGGGGCTCGGGGCGGCATCGAGTTGGGCGGCTCCCGGCCTGGAGAGGGAAGGACGAGGGGCAGTGTTGGGTGCAACGTGCACGGCGTTGCTATCAAGTTTTGTTATCAATTTTGCTATCAATTTTTGTCTGATATATAGAGATTGCTACAGAATTGGGGAGGTGTTGTGGTCTGATATATAGAGATTGCTATCAATTTTTGTCGATTTGCTAAGATGTTGTTGCATGTGTGTTCATTGTTTGTAGATGGATGGTGACCAAAGCTTTTTGGATACAATGGGTTTCGGTTACTCACAAACACAACCAGAAAGTCCAATTGGAGAGCAACCAACCCCATCAGCTCAGCATCAAGCAACACCAGCAATAACAGAGAAAGGTAAATCCAACAAAGGAAAAAATTGGTCTAGTGATGAGGATAAGGTTCTGATAGCAGCATGGGCAAATACAAGTATGGATATTGTCGGGACAGATCAAAACCGAGAAATTTATTAGGCTAGAATTTCAGAGTACTAGAACACACACAAGGAATCATCATGGCCTGAGCGTAATGCCAATGCAATAAATTGTCGTTACTATTTATTGCAAAAACAGTTTTACCAAGCTAAGCAGAATGAGATCCTTGCTCGCGGCCTAGAGTAGTGAGCTAGTTGTTGTATGAACTATTTGATAATTTCTCCTAGTTGTTGTAAGAACTATTTGATGCTTTCTGCTAGTTGTTGTAAGAACTATTTGATGCTTTCTGCTAGTTGTTGTAAGAACTATGTGAAGTAAAAATACTTTGAATTGTATGAACTATTTGATGATTTCTCCTAGTTGTTGTATGAACTATTTGATGATTTCTCCTAGTTGTTGTAAGAACTATTTGATGCTTTCTGCTAGTTGTTGTAAGAACTATTTAAAAATATAGCCGTTTAAATATACACGTTCTGATTTACACATCCTGATACACGTTTCAGAGAGGTATAAAATTTAGCAAGATGTATATGAAATGTATATAGAGATATATACGTCCAAATTTACACGTCTCGGGTTGGTCTGCAAACTGTTGAGAGTTGGAAGAACATGGCACACATACTCTACTCGGTAGCTAGTATGCGCGGCAGATAGTCGTCGATGGCAAGGCAAGTTGCGGTAAAGATGCCTTTGCCAAGGCCCAAGGATGAGTCCTTTGCGATAGGAGTACAAATCTCATGATATCCCGGCGGTGGTCAAACCGTCAAAATACATGGAGAGAATCTATGTAGTACGACCTCTGTTCGTCAAATTTACAATAGCCTTGTGTCAGCCCAGGCTCATGCATGCACCCCAAAAGGGAAAAAAGAGACCATGAAATGGAGCAACGAGAACTTTAGTTAGACAGATCGATGAGATCGAGTAAAGTCATAAAGATCGATCCAAGAAGTCTCCAACCTTCGTCGCTTTACCCTTTAAGACTGCATGCCAGCTTAATTTGTGAGCTCGTCGTAGTTTTTTTTTTTTTTGAACAAGGGAAGGGACCCGAATGTCCTAGAACTTGCATTAATATAACAAAAGTGTTACAATACTGTAGAAAGGACCTAAAAGAAACATAAAATTACAACAATGTCCTTCCAATTTGCAAAAAATACCCCAGAATAAATAACAGGAAAGCAATCGGGTCCTTGAGCAAACTTCGACCTCGCCGGCGATGCAATTGCCACCATCACCGGCCGCGTCCTTGCCATGAACGGGCAAGTAGGAAAGGGCCTCCCGCCGGAGGTTGAAGGAGGGGGCATCGGAAAATTCCGGCGAAACAAGATGATGCCGGAGTACCGCCCTAGCCACCCAAGAAGCTTGCTAGAGAAAATCCACCATCGAAGGAACCGAAGCTCCAGTAGCAGTTGAAGTCGATGCAGTAGAAGAAGAGCATACGCGGTCGCCAATGCCAGTTCTTGAACTTCCCCACTGAGCAGACCAACACCAAACCTCCCCAAATCCCCAGTCTCCATGACGGCCAGATGTGGATGCAGTGGCACAGACTGCCCAGCACCAAGCACCTCCGCGCTTATTTGGCGAGGATTCGACAGATCCGACTTCCACCAACTTCTCCGGCACAGGAGCAAGAAGATGGAGCGAATCCGCCATGGACTAACACCGCGCGCCGGCGTGGTCACCACCCCAAGCGGCAGAACGCCAGACCACCTTACTAGGTAAACACATGACTCTGAACTACTATATATAGAGGACCTCCACGCGCCTCTCCCTCCTCCACTCCGGCCGGCAGCGCCGACGGAGAAGATCGGGGATCGGGCGGGATCTGGGTGGCACGGACGGTGGACTCTCAATAGGCCTTCCTGGAGGAGACCGGCAGTGATCGAGCTCGTCGTAGTAGTATAGGACAGCGATTGAAAGTGGCCGATACATATGTCATGTTTGCCTTGAGTGCATGAAAGCTTTAGGTGAATAAGATTTCACACTATTTACATCTTAGTTTTGTTTTTTAATACTATTCGCACTCTAGTTTTGTCTTTTTTTCATTCTCTAAGTGTAGGTTAAATTTGAAGCTGCGATTTTTAGGGGTTACATACATAACACAAATGCCGGTTATCAGATATTGAAAGAAATATTTATACAAAGAAGATTGACCTCACAGATCCTACCCAAGTTACCCCGAACTTCTAGCCAGCGAGTAGCTCATGCATCTACTGCTCGGGGCCCATCTATCTCGTACACAAATTGATTCATTTTTTTATCCCATTGGTTGTCCGCGGGGAGAGGTGCCCGGCTCATGTTTGCATCCAACGAGGCGATTCATTTGGTCTGCCATGTTCGTCTTCTTCCAGTTATCATATTTTTGTCTATTTTCTTCAAATGAAAACAAATAAAGCTAGCCGGGTCAATTAAACCATCGACGGTGTTCACCTATGTACCATAATGATCATAAATAGTACATAGTCCATAACCAAACACGCAAAATGTGATAAATATCGAGTGATAATGCATCTCAATCTTCGATCATCTTAGCTTCTGATTGACAAAGCTCTTCTCTCGAGGGCCATGAGGGTCAGGTCGGATGTCGTGATCTTGTTCTCCTCAGTGAGTATCTTAAGCTCTACTTCCTTTGACTTAGGTAAAAGGGTTATCTCATTAAAAAATAATTTGGAAAATCTTGAGATTCTTAGCATCAAGGTAATTGAAAAACTTGACACATTCTTAATCACATTCAATAAAATTGTGATCAAATTTAGCGAAAATTAATATATATATATATATATATACCAGCACTATTCTGCAACCGGTTGCAGAATAATATTCTGAGCACCGACTTGTACTTTCCTGGACAAAAGTTTGTACTTCCCGGATAATAGGTTTCAACTTTCTGTCGAACTTACCTGAACTTCCCGTTTTCTTCAGAGGTACTGATTATACCTCGAGTTTCTCAACCATTTGTCGGAACTATGCAAATGATATACCGTTGGATAGATAATGAAAAACCGCAACTTTTTCATGTTCACACCTTTCACAGATTTTGCACGGTTTAAATTTAATTTTGAAAATACGAAAACGCTTCTATATGGCCAGAAAACGAACTTTTAGTTCGGTTTTCGAATCGCTTATCGAAACTGTGCAACTGATATACCGTTGGAAAGATAATGAAATTGCGCAACTTTTTCATGTTTTAAGTTTTTTCAAAATCCTCACAGTTTTTGAACAATTTTGAAAATACCAAAATTCAGACGTACTAAAAAACGAGCGGACAGTAATTTGGATGAATTTTTTCAACCGTTTGTCGGAATGATGCAAATGATATGGAGTTGGAAAGCTATGGAGTAGGCGCAACTTTCTTATTCGAATTATTTTCTCTAATTCCTTACCGTTTAAGAGAATAACTTGAATTACTGTCCGCCCGGTTTATGTGACGGGCACCAAATGATTTCCCCGCGATTTCCATTCGGAATATTTAAACAATGGAAATGATATACGGTTGGAAAGCTGTCAAAATGGCGCATCTTTTTTGTATTTACCATTTTTGCCAAATCCAAACGGTTCAAAACTAATTTTAGAAGTTTTAAAATCATGTTTCCGGTATATTTTGTGGAATAACGGTTTGAATTTGATGGCTTAGATCCGTTTATTTGTTGTAAATGTTGTAGGTAATGAAATTAGACATATACTCTACCATATAAAGCTTTTGGTGACAATTATTGAAGTGGTTGGTGATCAAATCGATGAGATTTGGACAATAGATTTCCGCCCCGTAAAAACAGAGCATTGAACTTCCCTTGACATGAACTTGTACTTATCGGACAATGCGGTTGTACTTCTTAGTACAGTTTCATGAAAGTATTCAGTAAAATAGCTATAATTTTCTCGTACACTGTCCATTTGAGGTCCACGACCACACGAAATGTGCAGCACAACCACGCGCATTTGAACTTCTCGTGACATGTCCTTGTACTTCTTAGCCTTCGTGGTTGTACTTCCAGAAATGTTTCGATACTAGTGTGTTTTACAATAATTAAACATGCGTTTCAGAATAATAATTTTAGATTTCCCTAGCCTTTTTAATTAGGTGATTCTGCACTTCCTGGATTTTAATATTTGAACTTCCCAACATTGCTATGTGAACTTATGTGTGAGTATTTCCTTTGTACAATTTGCAGTTCCAGTAATTACTGCTAGTACTTCTTGTAGTCTCTGTTTGTACTTCTCAGAGTAACTCGTTGTACTTCCTCGTGGATGATAGGATTATTTTGTTTTTCCTATATTTGGATTTTGTCAGTTTCTTGTACTTCCTATATTAAGTGGGTGTACTGCTGGTGTCGAATGGTTGTACTTCTCTCCGTTAACTATTTGAATTTCCTCTTGGGTGATGGGATTATTTCATTTTTGACATTTGGATTTTTGTCGGTTTTCTTGTAATAGGTGCTTGTACTGCTTGTGTCGAACGGTTGTACTTCTCGTCATCAACTATTTTGAACTTCCTCATGGGTTACGAGATTATTTCGTTTTTTACTACATTTAAATTTTGTCGATTTCCTTGTACTTCCTATAATTAGTGCTTGCACTGCTCGTGTCGAATAGTTGTACTTCTCCTCGTCAAGTATTTAAAATTTCTCGTGGATCACGGGATTATTTTGTTTTTTTCTTCATTTGGATTTTTGTCGGTTATCTTGTACTTCCTACAATAAGCGTATGTACTCCTCATGTCGAATGGTTGTACATCTCATTGTCAAGTATTTGAACTTCCTCTTGGGTGACGGAATTATTTCGTTTTTTTACATTTGGATTTTGTCGGTTTTCTTTTACTTCCTATAAGATATGCTTGTACTGCTCGTTTCGAATGGTTGTACTTCTTTTTGTCAAGTATCTGAACTTCCTCACTAGTGATGCGATTATTTTATTTTTTCTATATTTTGATTTTGTCGGTTTACTTGTACTTCCTTTAACAAGTTCATGTACTGCTCGTGTCGAATGGTTGTACTTATCCACATCAAGTTTTGAAATTTCTCGCGGATGATGGGATTATTTTATTTTTTCTACATTTGGAAGGGAGTGCATGAATTTATTTATGTGTTTCCTTATTATTTTCTCTACTTGACATAATACTTGTACATCCATAATTTCACGTTTGAACTTTGTGTTGTTATGATGATTGTTTCCTTTTATTAATTTCACACCATAGCTCATGGAGGTTGAACACAACCTCGCAGTGGAGAAACCTCGTGGCAAGGCAGTTGGGAGGCAGAGAGCTCGGGGGCGAAGCTGGAGCGGAAGGGAGAGGTCGGGCCGGCAGCGCATCTAGGGCGAAGGTGAGAGGTCGGGGTCGCGACGCATCCGTGGTGGAGCGGAGTCGCCGGGGCAGCGGCGCATCTAGGGCGGAGGACAACCTGGTGGCGGTGACGTGGATAAGGCGGCATAGAGCTCTAGGGTGGAGGAGGGGGACCAGCGCGTGTGGCCCGGGAGGGCGGATGAACGTGAGACCTGGGGCGGAGTCTCATGAGGTCCGGGGCGGCACACGGTGGTGCGACCGGGCGGTGGCGCTTGGGTCCCGGTTTCATTGGGACTTTACAGCGTGAATCACGTCCTTATAAGGTTGGGAGTAGCGGTTTTAGATAGGGCGTGTGCTTCCGAGAACTTGAAATTTAAACATCGCGGTGTTTCTTTTTTGCACTTCCGAACACTTATTTTGTGCATTTGAAAGAGTGCTTCTCAGGACGAGTTCTACTATGCGTAGTTTCCAACTTGAAAGAGTGCACTCCATACGAGAATAACTTGTATGAAATCTGTACTTTTTTGCAGTATGATATTCCTTCCCTAAATTACAGAACATGCATCAACAGTGATGTGCACAGCAGCACCTCGATTAAATCAGCAACAAGAGTAAACTAGCTAGCAAATTTCAGAAAAAAAAAATCCCAGATCATCTGTATGGCTCATGGAGCTCAGGGCGCCGTCGTCGTCCCAGGCCACCATGGTCATGCGCCGTCATGCCGAGCCGCTTAGGAAACTGCTGTTCTACTCGTGCAAGATGCTGGCGCGCACGGACGGCTTGTGAAGGGCGACCTCGGGCCTGCGTTTTTGTGCCTTTCGCGCAGCTCACGAGTTGCGCGGATGGCAACTCGCCGATGTTAGAACTGCAACATGGGAGCCAACAATACGCATATACTGCCGACGTCGAAGAGAACAGAATTGTACTTCATATGTGTTCTCTTAAATTTGCTAAATACAGACTGGCGGAGATAAACTGGACAAGTTGCACGTACGAACACGAAGCAGTCTTCTCCTTTAAGAAGTATACTTCCGGATTCCGTGGGTAGCCACTTGTACTGCTGCGCAATATTTACTGATTTTTCTGAGTATATAGTCAAGCTGCGTGGACCACCGTTATTTGTAACTCTTTTTATTGAGCAATTACACTTATTTTGCTGCGTGCCTGTACTGCCGACAGAACATACAAGATACAGAAAGACAGAGGAAAAAAGATCCGCCAGAGGGAGTTCGTGGACGACCGGCGAACGCTGCGGCCGCGGACGCTGAAGATGCGCGTGCTCTTCACCTTGGGCAACGGCCCTTAATTGCCAACACAGAGAGAAATCATCAGAGTTATCCTTGGTGCCCATCGATCTGTGCAGGTGCAGGTTCAGCATTCAGTGATTGCACGGTTGAATCAGTTTGTACTGCCAAACAGAGATGGTCGAGTGCCTGAGCCCGTTTCCCAATTTTTCAGCAAAAGAGGAAAAAATCCCAGCCGCACCATCCTTGTCCACGAGCGGAGGCTGATCGATCGGGAAAAGAAGAGAGCGAAGATGCCTGGAGCAGCAACAGGAAAGACGACCGGCCGCTGGAGATTTGGCGGCAGAAACGGAATCCAGGCCAGCGGGGGAAGCTCTGGTGAGAGGCGGCCACCGGTTCGCTGCCGGCAGCGAGAATGGGGGCGCACGATGGAACAACGGGGCAGAGGTGGAGGGGGGATCCGTGGCGGGCGGCGCGGTAGGGGGCCTGGGACGCCGGCGCGGGAGCTCGTGGGATTCAGCCGCCGGGAGCTCGCGGGGCGCGGTGGCAGGCGGCGTGGGGGCAGGGAGACGCCGGCGCGGCGCTGGATCACCAGCGCGGACAGGGGGTCTAGGACGCCAGCGTGGGAGCTCGTGCGGTTCGGCCGCCGGGAGCTCAGAGCGAGGCGGCGGGAGCATAGGCTGGTGCCAATGCCTCACCTCACTCTCACCCGTCACGTCAGCTTTTTCCCTCACTCTCACCCCACTCTCACTCCACGGTGCCAGTGCACGGGCTATAGTGCCATCTCTCACTTCTCTCTCCTCCACATCACCATTTCTTTTTCACATTAAGTTATTTCACCTGAATTTTTGTAGACATTCAAAATAATGCAAGAAAATTATTCAACTAAAAATATTACCGATTACATAATAATTAATAAAAATACAAATTATGTTTCTTGTTTTTCTAAATAGCCTATATGACAAGTGTGTACTTGTGTTTGTATTTTGAACTGAAAGAGTAAAAAAAGGAAAGAAAATAAAAGAAGGAAAGAAAATAAAATAAAAGCCGACATTTAAAGAATAAAAGAAGGAAAGAAAAAAAGAAAAAAGAAAAAATCGACCGAGTCGTCTTCTTCTACCTCTCGCCCGCGTCGCCCCGCCTCTCGCCCCTCCTCTCGCCCGCGTCGCCATCGCGCCGCCCCGCCACTCGCCCTCTCCCGCCTCGCTCTCGCCGCCAACGCGGCGGCGGCCGGGCGGGAGCGGGCGGGAGCGGCGATAGCGCCGGCGCCCCGCCGCGCGCCCTCCCTCTCGTCTCGCCCGCCTCCCGCCCCTCTCTCGCCCCATCGCCGCCGTTAACGCCCCCGCTACCGCCCGCAATGGCACCAGCCTTAGTGGCAGGGAGGTAGGGATGATTGGATCGTGCAATGTTGAGGGCAAGAGAGTACGTGAGCGGTTTTATTAGATCGCGCCCCAATAAGGTTAGGTGGTGCTCAAAATAATATTTTGAGCACCGGTTTCGGAATAGTGTCACCCTATATATATTTTGAGCACTTCTCTAGGAAAAAATACCCTATATATATATATATATATATATATATATATATATATATATATGTGTGTGTGTGTGTGTGTGTGTGTGTGTGTGTGTGTGTGTGTGTGTGTGTGTGTGTCTAGACGTGTTTCAATGTGTAGGTTTTTCCTCATTTTAGAAAAAGAAAAGATAAGTCAAATGTATTTAAAGGGGGCGGGTACTTTTAATTCTTGCTATTGCAATATAATTATATTTTTTTCCTAGAGAAGTGCAACTGTAGTTTAAATAAAAATGCAAGTCCCTCCGGTGCAATTGCATCACTTTTTTGTGGGTGACTAAGGTGTTGGGAGTTCGCAGCAGAAAAAAATTCTAACTAACGCAACCCGGTTGCTCAGATCTATGTCGGAGTAATGCAGTAACGGAGAAGGTTTCAGTGACGTACCCTCGTAGACCGGCAGCGGTTAACGTTCCACTAGAACATGGTTGATGTAGTCACACTTCGTCATCGACCTCGGGGTCGAGTAGAAGTCCTCCCATACCACCATGAGTACTGTTGTGGGTATACTTCATGGGTGTACCATCGACAGTGCCTAGATCCGGCAAGCCCGGGTGGCCCACAGATGGTGATGAGGCATGTGGCCCATCGGGCGGCCCGGCTTGCTGTTGATCATGAAGGAAGAAGTCCGGCCCGAGATCGATAAGCCGGATCCGTACCGACATTAGGAGGAACCCGGATCCGTGGAGGCCCATGAGGAACCCGGATCCGATGACGACGTATATGGAAGGCGGATCCGTGGAGTACATGGCAAGACATTGTACCGTAGTTAGGCTATCTGTAATCCGGCTAGGACTCTTCATGTAAACCCTAGATCCGTGCGCCTTTATAAGCCGGATCCTGGGAGCCCTAGAGGCACCCAATCCATGGACACTGAAGAGTTCGATCGCAAGGTGAAGGAATATGGATACGGTGAACAGACTCGAAGTTGATTCCGCCCGACCAAAGCGGTACTTGCAAGCCGTAGCGGCGCCGGGAGAAAACGGATCGAAGAGGCAGGCACCCAATCCGACCCCCAGCCATCCCACCGGGGATCTCCAATGTTGCGGGAGCGACCCCGTAGGGATTCTTCCTCGGAGAGCCTCCTGTCGCCTGAAGAGATGGTCGCGCAAGCAGGCATGGATGCGGTTTATCGCTCGGATATTCTTAACAAACCCATCACTCCCGTAGACGTAGAAGCTTTAGAAGCTAAGAGAGTGGAGCTGCTGGCGACAGCCAAGAAGTTTAAGGACACCGCAGCCGCCATGCTGGAGGAAAGGAAGCATGCCGCAGTTTTTGTGGAAGACTTCATCCAGCGTGAGCAGGAGGTGGACGAAGGACTGGCGAAGGTCAAGGAACTCCAAAAGCATTGGGAGGACAAGATCGTTGAAGCTCACCAGGAGGTCGAAAAGGTCTGGCGTGAGTTGATAGCTCCCTGCAGGATCACTTTCGCAACTCCAACGGAGCAACAGCCGCTCGCAACCCCAAAGGACAATATGACGAAGGCTGCGGAGATCTTGAAGAAAAACAACGAGGAGATTGACATCGACTACGTTCGCACGCTCGTCGCTTCGGCGGTCAAACAGCGAGCAAGGCGGACACTTCGCGCAAGTTGGAATCTAACCCGAGCACCTGCGTCTCCACGGCGCGAAGGACGCCCACGACAATCGCCATCGAGATGACGAATCGCGAACCGGATCCTCGGAACGCGAAGGAAAGCCGGGGAACACCCAAATCCGATCCCCGTACCATCAAAGACGCCACCGTCGGATCCGAGAAAGGGAAAGGATGCAATGTACTCGGACGAGACAAGTACCGCAACCCCTCTCCTCCGCCTAGTGGTTACCCGCGTCCCCCTCGCCGCCGTAGTCCAGCCGGAAACACCAGGCCTCAGGGGCATGGTGGAATAGTTATCCGCGACAACGTGCTGCCCTCAAGAAACAGAAACAGGGAGCGCACGCCGGAACCTCGCCGGAATCAGAACAACGATCGTGAGCCCGAGCCTAGGAGGAGTCGGAATGAGGAGCGCGACCCGGAGCCCCGCCGGAGCCGGAACGACCAGGGCAGCCAGCGCCACGGCGAAGGCAGCCACAGAAGCCGGAGCCAGCACCGGGAGGGCCGGGGAGAATCTGAAGGCGGAAGCAAGAGGTCGGATCGGCCCCCTCGCAGATCTCCCTCACCACCACCTAGCGGTGGCGGCGGAGGTGGAGGCGGAGGCGGCGGCCGGAGATCTCGCTCTCGCTCACAGTCCCCTCGCCACGGCTCGCGCGACGCGCGGGAACGCCTCAACGAATACGGAACCGACTACATCGGACCGAAGTGCTTTGGCAGGATGATTCGAGAGGAACCAAAGCCAAGGAGCTCCCTCAAGCTACCCGGAAACCCGAAGCATTATAATGGCACCGAAAGGCCGGATACCCGGATTGAGGATTACTATAATGCAAGTAACCTTTGCCGGAGGAACCCCTAATATCGCTCGCCGCATGCTCCAGCTTGTACCTTGTAGGTCCAGCCCGGATCCGGCTCAGCGACCTCGAGAAAAACTCCATCTTTTGCCGGTTTGACCCGAAGACCGCTTTCGAGAAACACTTCGGAGGCACCTACAAAAGACTCCGCCACTGCAAGCGACTTACAAGCATGTATCCGGAAGAAGGGAGAATCCTCAAGAAACTTCCTCACACGATGGTTGGCATGCAGGAACGAGTGCGAAAACGTCGACCACACCACTGCCATGTACGCCTTCATTGGTGGACTGCAGAGAGGAGGATTGCTGAGGCACAAGCTCACCTGTTTGGCTAACGCAAATAAACTGACTTTGGATGAGATGATCTCCATTGCCAGCGACCATACTGCCGCCGATGATGACGCAGGCGGTGATATCGCAGCTACAGCAATCCCCCTACACCAACAAAAGAAGAACCGTGATAACGGCAGCAACAGCGGCCATAAACGCAAAAACCCTGATGACCGTAAGAGTGGCGGATCCGACATGGTCGCCATGGCGTTCCAACGCGGAGGTTCAGGAGGCGGAAGAGGACGCGGCTGTGGAGGCGGAGCCGGCAGGGGTCAGCAGCATGGCACTGAGGTCACAGCTGGCGGATTGATACGTCTCCGACGTATCGATAATTTCTTATGTTCCATGCCATATTATTGATGATACCTACATGTTTTATGCACACTTTATGTCATATTCGTGCATTTTCTGGAACTAACCTATTAACAAGATGCCGAAGTGCCGCTTGCTATTTTCTCGCTGTTTTTGGTTTCGAAATCCTAGTAACGAAATATTCTCGGAATCGTACGAAATCAAGACCCGGGTTCCTATTTTCACCGGAAGCATCCAGAACACCCGAGAGCCGCCGGAGGGGGCCCCGTGGGCCCCGGATGATAGGGTGGCGCGGCCCGGGCCCCGGCCGCGCCAGCCCTATGGTGCCACCGCCTCTTCGACCCTCCGACGCTGCCCTTCCGCCTATTTAAAGCCTCCGTCGAGAAAACCCCGATGCGAAAAACCACGATACGGAAAACCTTCCGCAGCCGCCGCCATCGCGAAGCCAAGATCCGGGGGACAGGAGTCTCCGTTCCGGCACCCTGCCGGAGCGAGGAAGTGCCCCCGAAGGCTTCTCCATCGACACCGCTGCCATCTCCACCACCATCTTCATCACCGCCGCTCGCTCCCATGAGGAGGGAGTAGTTCTCCATCGAGGCTCGGGGATGTACCGGTAGCTATGTGGTTCATCTCTCTCCTATGTACTTCAATACAATAATCTCATGAGCTGCCTTACATGATTGAGATTCATATGATGATGCTTGTAATCTAGATGTCACTATGCTAGTCAAGTGAGTTTTACTTATGTGATCTCCGGAGACTCCTTGTCCCACGTGTGTAAAGGTGACGAGTGTGTGCACCGTGTGGGTCTCTTAGGCTATATTTCACAGAATACTTACTCACTGTTATGAATGGCGTAGTGAAGTGCTTATTTATATCTCTTTATGATTGCAATGTGTTTTGTATCACAATTTATCTATGTGCTACTCTAGTGATGTGTTATTAAAGTAGTTTATTCCTCCCGCACGGTGTAATGGTGACGAGTGTGTGCATCCGTGTTAGTACTTGGCGTATGCTATGATCATGATCTCTTGTAGATTGCGAAGTTAACTATTGCTATGATAGTATTGATGTGATCTATTCCTCCTACGTGGCGTGAAGGTGACGAGTGTGCATGCTATGTTAGTACTTGGTTTAGTCGTATTGATCTTTCTTGCACTCTAAGGTTATTTAAATATGAACATTGAATTGTGGAGCTTGTTAACTCCGGCATTGAGGGTTCGTGTAATCCTACGCAATGTGTTCATCATCCAACAAGAGAGTGTAGAGTATGCATTTATCTATTCTGTTATGTGATCAATGTTGAGAGTGTCCACTAGTGAAAGTCTAATCCCTAGGCCTTGTTCCTAAATACTCGCTATTGTTGTTTGTTTACTCGTTTTACTCGCATTACTACTGCTGCGTTACTACCGTTGCGTTACTACTCGCTTGTTTACTCGTCCCGGGCAAAGCACTTTTACGGTGCCGTTGCCACTGCTCATACTTATTCATACCACCCGTATTTCACTATCTCTTCGCCGAACTAGTGCACCTATTAGGTGTGTTGGGGACACAAGAGACTTCTTGCTTTGTGGTTGCGGGGTTGCATGAGAGGGATATCTTTGACCTCTTCCTCCCCGAGATCGATAAACCTTGGGTGATCCACTTAAGGGAAACTTGCTGCTCGTTCTACAAACCTCTCGCTCTTGGAGGCCCAACACCGTCTACAAGAATAGAAGCTCCCGTAGACATCAAGCACTTTTCCGGCGCCGTTGCCGGGGAGGAAAGGTAAAAAGGCACTCATACTCCGGTTCCAGTGTAACAGTACTTTTCCGGCGCCATTGTGTTTGTGCTCGAAGCTATTTCCTTTAGATCCTGCAATTGCATCTTTTTGTTTCTTGTTTACACTAGTTTGGCATAATGGACAACAATGAGCTTCTTATTCTATTTCCTGATTTAAAACATGGATTGTTTGATGCGAAAATTAAAAAACCTATGGAATCTTATTTGCATGCTCGGTAGTAATATTAGTATGAACGCTTTGAACACCATTGTTGATAATAATATAGAAAGTTCTAAGCTTGGGGAAGCTGGTTTTCATGATATTTTTAGTCCCCCAAGCATTGAGGAGAAAATTTTCTTTGATGATACTTTGCCTCCTATTTATGATGATAGTGGTCTTTTGGTGCCACCTACTATGGAGAGTAAATTTTGTTGTGATTATACTATGCCTGCTACACTTGATGAGAATAATAATGATAGCTACTTTGTTGAATTTGCTCCCACTACAACTAATAAAATTGATTATGCCTATGTGGAGAGTAATAATTTTATGCATGAGACTCATGATAAGAATGCTTTATGTGATAGTTATATTGTTGAGTTTGCTCATGTTGCTACTGAAAGTTATTATGAGAGAGGAAAATATGGTTGTAGAAATTTTCATGTTACTAAAACACCTCTCTATGTGCTGAAATTTTTGAAGCTACACTCGTTCTATCTTCCTATGCTTGTTACTTTGCTCTTCATGAACTTGTTTATTTACAAGATTCCTATGCATAGGAAGCATGTTAGACTTAAATGTGTTTTGAATTTGCCTCTTGATGCTCTCTTTTGCTTCAAATACTATTTCTTGTGAGTGCATCATTAAAACTGCTGAGCCCATCTTAATGGCTATAAAGAAAGAACTTCTTGGGAGATAACCCATGTGTTATTTTGCTACAGTACTTTGTTTTATATTTGTGTCTTGGAAGTTGTTTTACTACTGTAGCAACCTCTCCTTATCTTAGTTTTGAGTTTTGTTGTGCCAAGTAAAGTCTTTGATAGTAAAGTAAGTACTAGATTTGGATTACTGCGCAGTTACAGATTTCTTTGCTGTCACGAATCTGGGTCTACCTCCCTGTAGAAAGCTCAGAAAATTAAGCCAATTTACGTGCATGATCCTCAGATATGTATGCAACTTTCATTCAATTTGAGCATTTTCGTTTGAGCAAGTCTGGTGGCCTAATAAAATCCATCTTTACGGACTGTTCTGTTTTGACAGATTCTGCCTTTTATTTCGCATTGCCTCTTTTGCTATGTTGGATGAATTTCTTTGATCCATTAATGTCCAGTAGCTTTATGCAATGTCCAGAAGTGTTAAGAATGATTGTGTCACCTCTGAACATGTTAATTTTTATTATGCACTAACCCTCTAATGAGTTGTTTCGAGTTTGGTGTGGAGGAAGTTTTCAAGGGTCAAGAGAGGAGGATGATATACTATGATCAAGAAGAGTGAAAGCTCTAAGCTTGGGGATGCCCCGGTGGTTCACCCCTGCATATTCTAAGAAGACTCAAGCGTCTAAGCTTGGGGATGCCCAAGGCATCCTCTTCTTCATCGACAACATTATCAGGTTCCTCCCCTGAAACTATATTTTATTCCGTCACATCTTATGCACTTTGCTTGGAGCGTCGGTTTGTTTTTGTTTTTTGTTTTGTTTGAATAAAATGGATCTTAGCATTCACTTTGTGGGAGAGATACACGCTCCGCTGTAGCATATGGACAAGTATGTCCTTAGGCTCTACTCATAGTATTCATGGCGAAGTTTCTTCTTCGTTAAATTGTTATATGGTTGGAATTGGAAAATGCTACATGTAGTAACTCTAAAATGTCTTGGATAATTTGATACTTGACAATTGTTGTGCTCATGTTTAAGCTCTTGCATCATATACTTTGCACCCATTAATGAAGAAACACTTAGAGCTTGCTAAAATTTGGTTTGCATATTTGGTCTCTCTAAAGTCTAGATAATTTCTAGTATTGAGTTTTGAACAACAAGGAAGACGGTGTAGAGTCTTATAATGTTTACAATATGTCTTTTATGTGAGTTTTGCTGCACCGTTCATCCTTGTGTTTGTTTCAAATAACCTTGCTAGCCTAAACCTTGTATCGAGAGGGAATACTTCTCATGCATCCAAAATCCTTGAGCCAACCACTATGCCATTTGTGTCCACCATACCTACCTACTACATGGTATTTCTCCGCCATTCCAAAGTAAATTGCTTGAGTGCTACCTTTAAAATTCCATCATTCACCTTTGCAATATATAGCTCATGGGACAAATAGCTTAAAAACTATTGTGGTATTGAATATGTACTTATGCACTTTATCTCTTATTAAGTTGCTTGTTGTGCGATAACCATGCTTCGGGGACGCCATCAACTATTCTTTGTTGAATATCATGTGAGTTGCTATGCATGTCCGTCTTGTCCGAAGTAAGAGAGATCTACCACCTTTATGGTTGGAGCATGCATATTGTTAGAGAAGAACATTGGGCCGCTAACTAAAGCCATGATTCATGGTGGAAGTTTCAGTTTTGGACATATATCCTCAATCTCATATGAGAATAATAATTGTTGCCACATGCTTACGCATTAAAGAGGAGTCCATTATCTGTTGTCCATGTTGTCCCGGTATGGATGTCTAAGTTGAGAATAATCAAAAGCGAGAAATCCAAAATGCGAGCTTTCTCCTTAGACCTTTGTACAGGCGGCATGGAGGTACCCCATTGTGACACTTGGTTAAAACATGTGCATTGCAAAGATCCGGTAGTCCAAGCTAATTAGGACAAGGTGCGGGCACTATTAGTATACTATGCATGAGACTTGCAACTTGTAAGATATAATTTACATAACTCATATGCTTTATTACTACCGTTGACAAAATTGTTTCATGTTTTCAAAATAAAAGCTCTAGCACAAATATAGCAATCGATGCTTTCCTCTTTGAAGGACCATTCTCTTTACTTTTATGTTGAGTCAGTTCACCTATTTCTCTCCACCTCAAGAAGCAAACACTTGTGTGAACTGTGCATTGATTCCTACATAATTGCATATTGTACTTGTTATATTACTCTATGTTGACAATTATCCATGAGATATACATGTTACAAGTTGAAAGCAACCGCTGAAACTTAATCTTCCTTTGTGTTGCTTCAATGCCTTTACTTTGATTTATTGCTTTATGAGTTAACTCTTATGCAAGACTTATTGATGCTTGTCTTGAAGTACTATTCATGAAAAGTCTTTGCTTTATGATTCACTTGTTTACTCATGTCATTACCATTGTTATGATCGCTGCATTCATTACATATGTTTACAAATAGTATGATCAAGGTTATGATGGCATGTCACTTCAGAAATTATCTTTGTTATCGTTTTACCTGCTCGGGACGAGCGAGAACTAAGCTTGGGGATGCTTGATACGTCTCCGACGTATCGATAATTTCTTATGTTCCATGCCATATTATTGATGATACCTACATGTTTTATGCACACTTTATGTCATATTCGTGCATTTTCCGGAACTAACCTATTAACAAGATGCCGAAGTGCCGATTCTGTTTTCTAGCTGTTTTTGGTTTCAGAAATCCTAGTAACGAAATATTCTCGGAATCGTACGAAATCAAGACCCGGGTTCCTATTTTCACCGGAAGCATCCAGAACACCCGAGAGCCGCCGGAGGGGGCCCCGTGGGCCCCGGATGATAGGGTGGCGCGGCCCGGGCCCCGGCCGCACCGGCCTATGGTGCCACCGCCTCTTCGACCCTCCGACGCTGCCCTTCCGCCTATTTAAAGCCTCCGTCGAGAAAACCACGATGCGAAAAACCACGATACGGAAAACCTTCCGAGCCGCCGCCATCGCGAAGACAAGATCCGGGGACAGGAGTCTCCGTTCCGGCACCTGCCGGAGCGGGGAAGTGCCCCGGGAGGCTTCTCCATCGACACCGCTGCCATCTCCACCGCCATCTTCATCACCGCTGCTGCTCCCATGAGGAGGGAGTAGTTCTCCATCGAGGCTCGGGGCTGTACCGGTAGCTATGTGGTTCATCTCTCTCCTATGTACTTCAATACAATAATCTCATGAGCTGCCTTACATGATTGAGATTCATATGATGATGCTTGTAATCTAGATGTCACTATGCTAGTCAAGTGAGTTTTACTTATGTGATCTCCGGAGACTCCTTGTCCCACGTGTGTAAAGGTGACGAGTGTGTGCACCGTGTGGGTCTCTTAGGCTATATTTCACGAGAATACTTACTCACTGTTATGAATGGCGTAGTGAAGTGCTTATTTATATCTCTTTATGATTGCAATGTGTTTTGTATCACAATTTATCTATGTGCTACTCTAGTGATGTGTTATTAAAGTAGTTTATTCCTCCTGCACGGTGTAATGGTGACAGTGTGTGCATCCGTGTTAGTACTTGGCGTATGCTATGATCATGATCTCTTGTAGATTGCGAAGTTAACTATTGCTATGATAGTATTGATGTGATCTATTCCTCCTACGTGGCGTGAAGGTGACGAGTGTGCATGCTATGTTAGTACTTGGTTTAGTCGTATTGATCTTTCTTGCACTCTAAGGTTATTTAAATATGAACATTGAATTGTGGAGCTTGTTAACTCCGGCATTGAGGGTTCGTGTAATCCTACGCAATGTGTTCATCATCCAACAAGAGAGTGTAGAGTATGCATTTATCTATTCTGTTATGTGATCAATGTTGAGAGTGTCCACTAGTGAAAGTCTAATCCCTAGGCCTTGTTCCTAAATACTGCTATTGTTGTTTGTTTACTGTTTTACTGCATTACTACTGCTGCGTTACTACTGCTGCGTTACTACTGCTTGTTTACTGTCCTGGGCAAAGCACTTTTCTGGTGCCGTTGCCACTGCTCATACTTATTCATACCACCTGTATTTCACTATCTCTTCGCCGAACTAGTGCACCTATTAGGTGTGTTGGGGACACAAGAGATTTCTTGCTTTGTGGTTGCTGGGTTGCATGAGAGGGATATCTTTGACCTCTTCCTCCCTGAGATCGATAAACCTTGGGTGATCCACTTAAGGGAAACTTGTTGCTGTTCTACAAACCTCTGCTCTTGGAGGCCCAACACTGTCTACAAGAATAGAAGCTCCCGTAGACATCACGGATCCCGCGGCGAGATGACTATCATCATAAGAAGAAGACTATCATCATGCGACGGGACTATCATCATGAAGAGTACGCGGAAGATCATCATGAAAGAAGATCACCGTGGAGAAGATCATCATGATGAAGAAGAGATTCCGGCGCGACCCCGCTAATTTACATTGCCAGGGACTCTGCTATTCAAGATCTTCTCCTCCGGAGACGAGCAACGATAGAGTGCAGCTAGAAAAGAGAGAGCCAAGGTTTATGCAAATGGAAAAGACGGGATGACTCGATCTTTCACAGGTGCGTCAGCGGGGATACGGCCGTATAGCTTGATTACTGCGAGATGAAGACGCATAACAGAAGTGGACCGATTCGACTTAGTGAGCAAAATTACAGCACGATCGTCTCCGGGAGGGCACATTGCCAAGTAGTGTCCGGAGACGAAGAGTCGTATTGTCCCCTTGACCTCACTTCTGAAAATACACGCCTGCATTAATGATTGTGTGATTTATAGGTGCGAGTACAGAATGAGAACCACATGTCCGATGTCTTGACCTGGACGGTACAAGGTTGGGAACAAAAGGTACCTCGAAAAGTGGTATGGTACTTTCCTATCACTCCGTCTGCGGTATTTCGTGGACCCTAAGGAAGCAAAGCTCATGCAATGGCAACATGAAAAGGGCGAAGCCCGAAGAAGATATCGGAGATGGTCTATGTGCTGACACACCCTTCGAATATTTGGATAGTGGCAAGCATTGGACATGTATATTCCCTAAATTCGAAGGCATTGAACATCGGTAGGCACGACACTTGATGGGACTCAATCCGTTCGGCAGCAGTGTGACACCTTTGGCTTTGTGTTTGTATGACGCCACAACCTACCCCGTGGTTGTGCAAGCAAAGGTACATACACACGAGTATTCTCATTCGGAAGTAGAAACAACCGGAGTGTGTTGGCCATTTGTATCTCAGTGCGAAGAGGAGTTGAACCGCATTGTGGAGAAGCGCCACCCACGTGCGATGGGGCGCCTACACTAGAACTTATTTGATATGAGGCAGCACGTTGATCATGACTGATTACGTGCTATCTGGTTACGCATATGTCTGCCCGGAATTCGCCACGGATTCAGCGGCTGTGTCGAGTGCATGGACGAGACCCCGCATCTACGGCTACCAGGGATCCCGGGTCTCGAAAACCGTGTACCAGTGCTCGGGAGTGGCCGCTGAATCACCGTGGAAGCGCGGTGATGCAGTTGTGTAAAGATGAGCCCGATGGACCCCAGCGAGACGGCGCGGTCGATGATCTTCGAAAAATTGGAAGGTGTGACCTTGACTGACGAGAAGCCAGAGCAGCTGCTGGGTGTGTGGAAAAAGTGCAGACTCCAGGCAGGTGCGGAAGGTCTCCTGCGCCTGCATTTTCCGATGTCATGCACATTACGAAGAACGTTCTGAAGTGCCTTGCTCTTTCAGAAAGTCAAGGATGGACCGAAAGCAGATACGATCTTAAAACATTTTGGCATGGGAAAGATCTTCAAGCCCCGATGCATGACAGTGATGATGATGATGGGGGACGGAAGGACTCAACGTCTCCGCAAGGGCTAAGAAGACGCGTTAGCTGCTTCCGCTGCCTGCTTCACAGCGAGTCCGGGAGCTCGAGGCAGTTTTTCAGGTGCCTCTAGGGTAAAAGTTCCTCACGGTTACTCGAGGAATATAAGCGGATGTCACAGACGTAGCGAAGAAGAGGTTCACCGGGATGAAGTCTCCACGATTGACCTGCGTGCTCAGCAGCCAGCGGGAATACTTCAGGTGCGATCCGAGGCATAATGGACGGCAGTCGTGTGATACGCTGTTTGGCCTTTGCAACTTTTTGACGTTATCACCGGAAGTCGATCAAGGCGTGAGAGCGAAGGCTCAGTGCTACGGATGAGATAAGTGGTGATACTATGTATTCCGAGATTTACTTCCCTTTGCATTACGCCGATATGTCGTCCATCTCCTTCTCCATGTCGTGAAGACATCAAGCGGCTCGGCCCGACGTTCTCCACAACATGATGCCTTTAGAAGGCGAGCGGTGTCATGAAGGATGCGATTGAAATAAGACCGTCAGGCCTGGCTTATGGCCCGAGGGGTTTCTAACCTCGAGTGCATCTCCTTGCCCAGAATTATCTAAGCACCGGGCCGACGAGGATCATGTTGAGTCTACCCCGGGCCTTTCAGGGGAGGCTGTTGGAGTCGTCACCGCGAGGGCTACCGCTCGATCCATGTCGGCATTGACAATCGGCTGTGACGACTTTGGCCAGAGGCTCCGCCGGGTCGCGCTAACGCTTACGCCGTCGGGTGCTTCGTGCAGAGCACAAGCAGTGAAAGCAGGAATTACATCGATAGGCCGGCCGAGAAGATGGGAGGCGTAACCAAAAAGCATGACTCCGGCTTCACGCGTTGGTTCAAGCAAACTCAGCCAGTTGAGCACGAGAGAAAAGCCTTCTACCGAAGATGAAAAACTCATATACACCTTATCACGGGACACAGGCTGCGTGAGACCTATGAAGTCGACATCATCGATTCTGGTCCTACACGAGGAAAAGGACAAATAGTGAAAATCAAAACTTCAGAGTAACTATCACATCATCGCCGATGGCGAGACTAATGTCAAGGAAGATTTTTGGAAGGATCGAGAAGTGTGGAGCTCAATTACTGGAGAGACGGTGCCAATGTTTCGTGTAGATGGAGCAAGAAGGTCGAAAAAAAAGTGGAAGTATTTCAACCATGGTTATATCCGATGCAAAATCGAGAACGTAGAAAATGAGCCATGGAATTTTCGGTAGCCAAAGTTGACCAATGCTTCTTCATCACCGTCAAATGCGGGGAGCTAGCCGTGTTGTCGTGAGGAAGGCAAAGAGAACCTCAGGAATGCCAAGGGGCAGCCAACGGAGACTTGGACAAGAGCGGTGACCCGAAAGAAGGTGTTAGGGAGGGTCGGCAGGCGCCGACATACCTACTACTAAAGTAAAGTAAGAAGGAAGGAACCTCCCTACCTCAAGGTTGTCGATTCACGCGGAGAAATCTCAGGTGGCCTGACACCAAATATTCAACCGCCAACAACTTGAAAGGGCAGAAGATTACGAAGAGGCGCTAGCTAGAGCTCAAGGCGGAGCGAAGATCTTTTGGTCTATCACATGTGTGAGTGGTGTGTGAACAAGTATGCATGTGCGTGAGAGAAACAAGAACGTACATGTTTGTATAAGGATAAGTAATTTATAATACTCTACTAATTACTAAATAATGTTGTGGTATTTATTGAAATGTAACTAAAATATGAAAAAAAAGGAAGAAAAATTGTGTGGCGGCGGGGTTTCCAACCTGGCTACTAATGAACTAACATTGACCTTAACCAGCTGAGCTGAATTAACTGTTTATCGATTTTGACATTAAACCATTTTGTTTT
>NC_061512.1:84312144-84341501 GCF_022539505.1 Lolium rigidum | reverse complement strand
CGTAGTCACCCAAAGCAGCCGCATCCGGGCGCTTGGGCAGCACGATTAGAAGGGCCTGGTTCAGACCCTGAAACCCGCGCCCGCACATCGTGAACAACTTATCAAACGCAGCCATGAAGTCCACCTTCACCGTTCCCCAGCAGCTCTGGAGGAACTCAACAGTAAAGCAGTCGGGTCGCGGTGCCTTGCCGTGAGGTAGGCGGCGGAACACCTCCCAGATCTCACCCTATGTGAACGCAACTTCTAGCTCGGACAGGTCCTCTGACTGTGTGCCCAAGAAGTCCAGGTCCAGCGAGCACTGTCAATCCACCATAGTGCCAAGAAGCCCCTCGAAGTGTGTGACGAAAGCTTCGGCCATGGTCGCATGGTCAGAGACGACCGCGCCCCCAACCTGGAGACTGTGAATGATGTTCTTCTGCCGGCGGTAAGCCGCGTGCTGGTGGAAGAAGGCTGTATTAGCATCCCCCTCCCTGAGCCAAGCAATCTTGGCCCGCTGCCTGGCCATCATGCGCTCGAGGGAGGCGAGCCCCAAGTAGGCTTGCTTCAGGCGGGCCCGGAGTCGATGCTCATCAGGCGATAGCGGTCGTGATTCCATGGCCATGTCCACTCTCAACACCACTTCCCGCGCTGTCATCACCTACAGTTTGATACACCCAATCTTCTTGTCGCTCCAGCTCATGAGGCTGCGCGCCGTACGCTTCAGTTTAGCAGTGAGCCAATGGAAAGGGTCCAGGTCCCCTTCAATAACCTCCCACGCGGATTGTACCACCTCGCTGAAACTGTCGAGTTTCAGCTAGAAGCGTTCGAATTGGAAACGCTTTCTCCCCGTGGACTGTGTGGTGCAGTCGAGGAGGAGGGGGCAGTGGTCCGCCACAACCATCGCTAAACAACGCAAGGAGCTGCTGCTATGAAGCTCATCCCACGTTGCCGTGACAAAAACCCTGTCGAGCCTGACCAGGGTGGGGGTCTGTCGCTCATTCGACCACATGTATCGTCGCCCATGGAGGTAGATCTCCTTGAGCTCGCAGTCATTCAGGAAGCGCCTAAACCGTCCCATCATCCTCCGATTCAGGTTACCATTGTTCTTATCCTCGTTGCGGTAGATCATGTTAAAGTACCCATACAGGGCCCATGGCCCAGGGTGGCCCACATGAATGACATGAAGCTCGGCAAGAAAGGCGATCTTGTCAGCCTCATCCTGCGGGCCATACAAACATGTCAGCCACCACCATGGCGCCACCCCACCCAAGGGGGTCACCTTGGCCGTGACACTGTTAGCGTCCAGAAGTGCGCTGTCAAGCTGCACCAACCTGCTCTTCCATGCCACAGTCACCCCACCCCGACTAGCAGTCGCTGGCAAACAGATGTAAGCATCAAAGTCCGCTCCGAGTGTTTCCATCATGATAGCAAGAGTTACAACCGCTAGTTTGGTCTCCTGAAGGCATACAATCGATGCACTCGTGGTGCCTACAACACTCCTAACACCTGTGCGTCGTGCGCGGTCGTTAATACCTCGCACATTGCAGATAAATAGCTTTGGTTCGTACGACATAGGAAATATTGTTACAACCAAATGACACCTCGGGGTCTAGCCGCGATGAGGCGACCACCCGACAACCCCATGAGCGGTGGAGAGCACCCTCTGATCGTATCCAGCATCCACCCGTATAGCTCTGTTATCGCTTAGATCATGTCATCAGTCATCGGAAGCTCAAAAATCTTGTGCCTCCAGGGTAGCCTCCGACGGTGCCTCATCCCCAACGAGCAGTCCCAGCTTGCGTATTAGGTTTCTGACCGCCTTCATCTCCACATTCATGCCACCAGGTTGCCCCGTGATCCTTGAGCTACGCCATGGCTGGAAGTTCAGAGCTAGCAGTCTCCGCTGAACAGCCGGAGTTTCCATCAGAGCGTTTGAGCGTGATTTCACCGCTGCCAGGAACTCTCCAAGGGTATATCGCCTCGCCAGAGCGACCTGTGGTCTCGTAAGAATCGTCGGTCGTGCACGGTGAAACACCAAGGGTGGTGAAGCGAACTTGCTCACGGTCCCGGCACGCCTGGACAGTGAGGGAGCAACTGTGTCTGGACTTTCGTGCACTGGGGGTGTGTCAGCCGCAATATCTTCATCCACATCTTCTTCATCCGCGCCAGAGGCCGCAGGAACAACCGTAGAGGTGAAATTGGCTCCACCACCTTCTCAGGAGCACCCTCCAGGAGCAGTTGAGTGCCCATCTCACCGTCGACCTCCAAAGTTCCCTTTGTGTCCACCTGGTCCTAGCACGGACCGAAAGCATCGAGGCCCAATACCAGCCCAGGCACAAAGGGGCCCGCCAGCGCATCCGAAGGCCCGGCTATCGCGGCCAGAGGAGCAGCCATAGACGGCGATAAGGGCAGCGCCATAGAGATAGAGGGGAGTGAGCACGACGTGCTTGGTGGCGGCGGCACGCGGCATGGAGAAGGGTGGACCACGACGGTGCCCACCCTAATCTCCCTTTCGCACCCGGCCTATAAAGTCTCCGCGTCCTCCTCCAATCCCACACGCTCCGCAACAACACCAGTTTCCCCCTCGCTCTCCGTCGCCACCACTGCCAGGCCGCCATTGTTGACCAGCTCCGATGTTAGCAAAGCTGGACTCTCTGCGTCTGTAGCCATTGGTGTTGGCACGATGTCGGCGCTAGAGACGGCAGCCAGCCTCCGGTTCCTCCTTTCCCTGGCTTGGGGCCCACCTCTCCCTCCTCTTCTCTTTCCCTTTTGTCATGGTTCGCCCAAGGTGGGGACGTCAACGGTCACTCCGGACGCGATCGTCCTCCCTCCGGGCCCACTCCTGCCACCGCCCGACGGAGATGAGCTGCCGCCGGCCGGATTGCCGCCACCGGAGCCTGGGAGCGTGTCCGATGTCCCCGGCATGTACGGGTAGTGGCGCCTAGTTGGCCAGGCCGCCACACCACAATTACCGGCCCCGCTCCGATCATCACTGCCATTCACCCGAGGCGCAGGCCGCCGGAAATCCGTCGTATGGACGACGTGGACCAGCAGTGGATACGTCAAGGTGTTGATGTGCGGCGGAACCACCGCTTGTGCCGGTGCCACCATATCCACGGTAGAGGGCGGGTCATCTGGCTCGGCGACATGGAGGTCCACCTCCCGCGTGATCATCGCCGAATCGAGGCACCATGCCGAGGACGGAACACGCCCATGTCGGCGTGACTCCTCGTAAGAGGGTGCAGCCTCTCCGCCCAAGCCGATGGCGCCAACAACGCTTCCGTCATCGCCAAATTCTGGACGTTCACTGGCACCCCTTCAACCTCCACCACAGCGTGCACACATAGGCCACCGGAGGAAGCATGCGTTCACCGCAACCAGGGGCGTAGGATCAAACGGAAGAACAGCAAGGTCAGCACGTCTTCCTTGAGCACGCGGTCACGATCTTCCTTCGCCTCGAAGAGGATGAGGAAGTCCTCCGGCCGATGACAGTGCACCGAGAACGACCCCGGAGGCAAGCCATGGACCTCCTCCAAGCCCAGCGCGACTTCCTCCGTGGTCACCATCCTCCGGTTGCCGATGATCACCGCCAGCAAAGCCCTGGAGAGCGCCTCCTCCGCATCGTCGATCTCGGTGGTGCGCAGTAGGATGCATACTGCCACCGGGCGCGACACCGTGCGGAGCGGCAAAGGCTCGACCTGCGCGTCAGCGCCACAGCGAGGGCAAGGCGGCTCCGCGGGCCAGCGTGCCAGGGGCAGAACCGGAGACACGTTGCGGTCATCAACCATAGGCCTGGCGAGCACATGTGCCACCGCGTGCACCGCCTCCACGACGTGCAACTCCCTGCGCGGCTGCGCATCGTGGTGCATCCCGTGGCGCTCACCAGCGGCCCTGAACACGACGCGGCAGCACGTCTTCGCGGCGGCACATCCCGGCGCTCAGCAGCAGCCCGTGGTGGAGCAGTGCGCAGGCCGCGGCTGGCCTCGCCGTCCTTGCCGCACTCACCGTCCCCGCCTCGCAGCCCATCCTGGCGCCCGTCCCACGCACAGACACAGTGGTCGCCGTTAGCCATCGTGTCCGTTTGAACGGGTTCACTGTTGTGCGGCCGTTTCTGCAACGGCTCGTCGCCATGCCGCTCCGGCGAGCGAGGTCTCGGCGGCCGCGGCAGCAAGCAAGCACGCATCATGTGACCCGCCTCGCCACAACGGAGGCACTCCGACCCCGTAATGCGATCGGCGGCGATGTGCCCCGGCTGCGTGCACAGCAAGCAGAGGCCATGGAAGTCCTCAAAGGCGCCACCTTCACGTCCTGCGCGCGCCGCCCAGGCCGCCACCCTCCTGCCGGCGCGTCGCCCGCACGCCCGCTTGCGCGCGACATGCGCAGGATCCTCCCACGGCACGCCCGCTTCATCCTCCTCCATGGGGTCTTCCGAATCGTCGAGGTCGTCGATCGTCGTCCGCTCTGCCTCGAGGTGCACCTCCGACCGCATCTCATGTCTGCTCTAGGAGGACTCCGGCATGTTGGACCGCGCCACCGCTCGCTCACCAGCAAGCGCGTCGCGGTAGGACCGTGGCGTGTCCTCCGAGTCGGAGCCCCTTCCTCCGCGCCAGCGATCCTGCCGGCCGCGAGGGCTTGCCACCGGGGACGGGGACAGGGAGAGGGAAGGGGTAGGGGAGGGGAAGGGGGTGGATAGGCCATGGCCGGCGGGGTGGGTTGGGTGGACGCCGTCGCCGGCGCGGCGGTGGGGGGGATGGGGGTTTCGATCACCTCGGTTTCTCCGCCCCGCTCCGCTCCTCTCGTCGCTCGGTCTTACTGCTCCTCATGCCCTGTCTCTTAGCGTCACAGTAATTGATTCGGCAATGATTTTGTTAAATTTATTGATTTTGTGAACTTGGATTTTCTTCAAAGTGAAAATCCATTATTTTTGATAGGGCGATGATAACTCTTATGCACTGTTCTCTTCTTGAAGGTGTCTTTTTTGAAGAACTTTTTTTTAGTCCAAATATTATCTGTGGTGGTGGTTAGAGTGTTGCTAATGCGAGTGATTGCCCACCGTGTCATGTATTTTTATCTTTTGCTTTTTGCTGCGTGCATCCTTGATGTTTTATGACATTTCTTTGACTCAGACTGGATGTAGTTTTATATTCACTATACTAATAAATTTCTTTTCTTGAAAAAGATTTTGGCCTTGCATATTCAGCTTAGCAAATGACAAAAATTGGTACGAAGTACTTATAAATCAAAGCTGCAACACTCGTGTCAGTCCCGAGAAGCAACTGGTGAGTTGATATATGCTAAAATGTCTTCTGCTCCCGAGCTCAAGTGATCCCTTCGGTTTAAAAAATTCAAAATACATATATACCAGAATGAAAAATCACAATGCAAAGTTCTTTTTTTTATCATGGGCTACATAAAACTGATAAAATCAGATAAATTTGGAAATTTGAAAGTATGCATACTTAGATCCATACTTTTGTCATTTTTATGTACCTCAGAACTCAAGTTTTAAATTAATATTTTGCACTTTTGTGGATGTATCAATAGTGGCTACATCTTCAGTCCGCAAGATTCTTCTCTATATCGGCCACTTTTATTCGTTGTCTTATACTAATAGTACGAGCTTAGGGCATCTTTAGCGGGCCGACCGATCTGGTCCTGCCGTGTCCGTTTCTCCGCGCCGATGGACGGACAGCCCGCGCACGCTCCCTTGTCCTCCCTTTGCCTACCCGTTCACTCCTGGCAGGGAGACGAATCTAATTTCTCCTCTGCCCAAACCCTTGCTCTCCTTCTCCGCCGCCACCCCCACACAGCACCGTCATCTATGCCCTTGGTTGTCGTTGGCATAAGCAGTTCCCAATGGGCGTGGTGGCTGTCGTTTGCCCGTAGTAGCTAGCGATTGTCGGGCAGACTATGCGGTCGACGCATCTTGTCTAGCCGGCAGCTTCCTCCCCCGGCGTCGTCGACTGCACCCCATCGCAACGCGCGTAGCCGGAGCTGTCTGCGCATTGTCCTCTATCCCACCGGGCGGAGCAGCAACTCTTATGCGGGCGCAAAGCTTGGCCGGCTCGCTCGCCGGTGCGCCCGCAACCTGCTCGTCCGGTTACCACGGCGAGTTCAAGGTATGCATCGTGACCAAAGTATCTTCTCTTTCGTTGCACCGGCGTGGGCATAACATGGAAGTGATCATATATCATTGTCTTGTGTAAATGAATAGCAAATCAATCGAATTTTTCTACAAGAATGTAATCGAATCATCGTCGAACGACCGACGGTGAGACCGAGTTCTTGCTCGCCGCTACAAGCATGGCGCACGACCATTTTCTGTTGCTGAAGCATAGAGGTGGGTCGTCGGTGAAGCGCAAGGCCAACGAAAATCGAGATTGATTCGGTGGACACATCGGACTTATGGGAGACTATTTCCATCATACAAATCTGATTTACGACGCGAAGACATTCTGTCGCAGGTATCGGATGTCCAGGAAGATGTTTCTGGATCTTCTTCATGCAATGAGGACATATGATGACTACTTTAGTGCCAAGCTCGATTGCCACTTGTCAGCTTGCATATGAAGTACCTACTGATCTTGTTGACGAGTACATGCGCATGAGCGAGTCCACATGCATTAAGGCCATGTACAGGTTTTGTAGCGATGTTATTGCGGCGTTCGGCAAACTTTATCTGAGAGAGCCGACCACCGAAGACACTGCCCGCCTCTTGTCTATCAACGAAAAGAGGAGATTTCTTGGTATGCTGAGAAGCATAGATTGCATACATTGGAAGTGGAAGAACTACCCATTTGGTTGGCAATGAATGTTCAAAGGACATAAAGAGGGGCACACGGTAATATTGGAGGCAGTTGCGTCGTAAGATCTCTGGATTTGGCACTCCTTCTTTGGCTTGGCAGGATCTAACAATGATATCAACATCCTACAACGCTCCCCGGTGTTTGCTAGGCTTGCAGAAGGCAATGCTCCTCAAATTTCCTATGAGAACAACGGTCATTCTTATGACAAAGGTTATTATCTAGCTGATGGCATTTATCCTTCGTGGGCAAAACCTTGGTGAAGACAATCCGTAGCCCTGAAGATGAAAAATGCAAGAGGTTTACAAAGGAGCAAGAGGCGACCCACAAGGATGTAGAGCGGGCATTTGGCGTGTTACAATCATGATGGGGAATTGTTTGGCACCCTGCCAGAACATGGAGCGCTGAGAGGATGTGGGAGGTCATGACAACATGTGTCATCATGCACAATATGATCGTTGAGGATGAGCGGGATGACAACATCTATGACGGTGACTGCGAATTCCAGGGTGATTTGGTTGAGCCACATGCAGGAGCAGCTTCTTGGGAATACTTCTTGCATATACATAATTCATTCCGGGATCGAACCACCCATGATTGCCTTCAAGCTGATTTGGTTGAGCACATGTGGATTCATGTGAGAAACCAACATAGATACTTTGTTTCAATATTCAATTTGATTGTCTTATTTGTAAAAGTGTGGTGTGATTGTGAACTATTCTTGGTTAAACAATATTTACTTTTCTACAATTTAAATTGCCTTATTTGTATTGTCTTGTTATTTAGAAGACAATGGCCATCTGACCAGTCCTAGGTAAGGCCAGCGCAGACCGAATGAGTCGCGCCGTTGGGCGTAGTGTGCAGGCCAGCCGAACCGTGCGACGCATCTAGTCCGCAAGCAGATCTAAATAGACAAATACGAATCATTTGGGTTGCCAATTTAGATTGACCCGCTGGAAATGTCGTTACAAGGACGGCATGATAGTCTTATAAAACGTCAGAGAAAAATGTTTGAGACTTGTTCGATCGATTGTGCGACTTTCACTCCATCCCATCTATCTAAATAAACTAAAGCATAGCGCATTGCCCCATTTCCTGGTCGTCTTCTTTTTCCTTTCGGGATGCATTGTGGGATGATCGATCGCACGGTCGCCTTTACAGCAGTGCTGCCTAAGGATCGTGCAGTACCTCA
The DNA here is from genome assembly GCF_022539505.1 of Lolium rigidum. NCBI lineage: Eukaryota > Viridiplantae > Streptophyta > Magnoliopsida > Poales > Poaceae > Lolium > Lolium rigidum. Next base: position 84,333,527 of record NC_061512.1, on the reverse strand, counting down.
GTAATAATAACACGTGAAACACAGCCAGCCTACAATCATTTCAGGTGAGCACCATGATCAACGATAATTAGGCTACAAGTCCGTTGGTCGCGCGCAAATTGTATAGGCGAGGACATCATAAGTTTTTTTTCTCGAAACACGGTACGGACACAAATGTCTACAAATACATACATAATTACCGCTATGAAAACATGTACGAATATCCTACCTCTACGGCATCTTCGAAAGATCGAGTTCAAGAAACTAATTTAATGGGTTTTAAAAATGACGAACTCACCATAACGCATCTCGTTATGGATGAAGACGTCGCCTCTCACTAAAAAAATATTTCACCTTTCTAAGCTGATCAGTGGTTTCCCCACTGTACATTTTAATTAATTTTCTGAATTTCTTTTGAGGTATAAAATCTGGTAGACTAGGACGATCCTACGACCCTCCTAATCATCAAACCACATGTTGGTTATCAGAAAACATCACAAGTTGGATGAACCTAACGGACGGGTTCCATACTTAATTCCATGCGTAAATATGCCGACGTACCTGTAACAGTCCCCTCCCGAACGTACTCCGTTCTAGTCAACCTGGGAAGAAGCGCCGTTTAAAAGTTAGCAACGTGCACATCTGGAAGAAAAAAGAACCCGACGATGTACGATGATTACCGAACCAGGGGAGGTTCAATTGTCTGGTTGTCTGCAACTTACGTAGACCAACGCATGTCAGCATGCATCTTGACGATATTATTCCGAGTAGCGCAGTACTCTGCAGGGAGATTCTTGTGGTCGCCTCGCCTGCATCTGCACGGATGTGACGTCTGACCAATCTACCTTACGTACAGTACATAATATACAAGTAGATATTTTCTCGACCATGCATCCGCATGTGCTGTGAGGGATTTTGACCGGATCGAATATCCGTAGTGTAGACGGTAGACTTCTGTAGATTGGGGACGGGATCATGCTGATCCGATCAGAAAAGATTCACGGCAAACTTGCTGCTTGTGGCGAGGCAGCAGGCATCTCATCATCGATAATAAATTGGGTTTTCCACTTGCTGCTTTGAGCTTTGTCAGTGGACTATGGAGTCTTGAGCCTAGCCAACCAACCAAGCTGCTCACTCAATAGAGCCCTGCTGGGACAGCCACCTTCGAAAAGGGGAAAGTATATATGTGCATTGCACGACATAGAAAGAGGGAGAGGACCAAATAATGTTTTCTTATCTTTTTTCCGGCATGTTGGAAACTGGAAAGACTTATTTATAGCCTAAACTAAAGCAATTTGGTTGCACTGTCTAAAAATTTCGTAGCATTGCTATTGTTCAATAAAGGAGAGGTTGTCATGCGTGTATGGCGGGTGCATGTCAGCATGAACATGAGCACACACTTTTTACCAGCCGGCAGCCAGCTGTGGGCGCCAAGGAGCACCCGCAGGTCAAACAATCCCAGGAAAGCTAGAGAGTAGAGATCGACCGAACCATGTTGCACATTCTTCGCCTTTGGTCTCTGCTCGTGGGTGTAGTGGGTGCTCGATATTTTAAGGTCTGGATACTCACTGTTGGGAGTTGGAAGAACATGGCTAGTACTAGTATATGCGCTTGCGTGCGGCAGATGAGAAGAACGCAGATAGTCGCCGATATGTGGATAGCTGCAGTGAGATGCCTTTGCCAGAATGAGTCCATGCGTAGTGGATGCTAGGAGCACGAATGTCATCCTTTCACGTGACTGCCGATGTCCCGGCCGGCGGTGGTCAAACCGTTAAACAGTGCGCGTATCGAATCTACTACCTGCTTCTGTTCGTCAAATTTGTAACCACATCGTGTCAGGCCGTAAAGATAATCTATACACTATGTTGATGCTGCTAGTGCAACTTTTGTTTTGTTTTGTTAGAGAGGACAAAAGCTTTGCCCATTCATTCATTTTAAAAAAGTTCATAGTTTGGTACAAGATCGAGCCATGCTCGGCGCCAAAAAAAAATCACTCTCCCGACAAAACGAACCTAAGTGCTTAGCATCCGCCGTGCTGCAAAGAGCCGCTTCACTCTTTATCATAGTTAAAACAACGGTTTGCAAAGTGGAAACATTTCAAACAAAAAAATCTTATTTCGATCATTCCAAAGCTCCCAATAAGTAAGCATGATAAGGGATGCAAAGGACATCCTCCTCGTGCCATTTATGTAGATGAAGTCAAGCCACCATTCTTTGACCGTCTCAAGGTTGCCCCAAGTCGATGTGTCCACATTTGAAATACCAAGCCAAGGGATGACTGAGTTCCAAATCCTTAAGGAGTACCGGCGTTTGGAAAGAAGATGAGCCGCGGTTTCTGGCTACCTCTTCTGACGCAGCCCAAAGCCCACTTTGACGAAATGGAGAGGTAAAAGAGCTCTCTGTCTGTCTCGTAAAGAAAGACTAATGCTACTACACGTATAAAAAAACATTTACGTTTCTCGCTTCTCTCGCCATCGCCTTAAGCTTTCGTCATCGCCTTAAGCTCGCGGCTTGACGCATAAATTTTTTCTCATTTAAAATCCGTAATTTACATATTTGAAAAAATACATTAAAATGCTCTAGAAAATAAAAAGGGCCAGCAAGGCATGCTAAAACCTATGTATGGACTACTACTCGTCGTTCCTGACGAGGTCGATGATCTCCGGCATCCGCCATGGGAGCAGGTTCACCGGAGGTGGAGGAGGAAGGGCACTCTGTGGTGATGGTGACCACGGATCCTAGGTTGTCAAAGGAGCATCACGCGTCGGCGTGGCTGGAGGATTCGCTGGCCTTTCCTATGCCAGCGAGGACTCGCGAAGCTGGATGGTCAGGCCGTCCCACATAGCGAGCTGGCCGAGCTCGCTATTGGCTATTGCGATGGCAATGGCCTCCTCCTCGCTATTGTCCGGCGACTGGATCTCCGGATCCCACGCTGGACCACCGTCGTCGTGATTGTTGTCTCCGCCTTAGACATGGCCATCCGATGAGGCCTCGTACCCGGCCTTAGCAGCGTCGTCGTCGTCCTCATCCTCGTCCTCATCGCCCTCGTCGTACTCGACTCATCGTCGTCGTCTGCGGCTAGCTCACGGTCGAAGTAGTCGACGTCGCCAAGGTACCCCGCTCGGCTCCGACGTCCCAAAGGAGATCCAGTTGTACGAGTTGAGCGCGTACGCCGGATCTTCTCGGAGATTGGACGGCGGGATGGTTCGGCGGCGGTGCACCCCGTCACGGCGCTCTCGGCCCTCGCGTGGCACGGAAGGGACCGGCACGCGCCTGGAGTTGAGTTACCAGCCTCCTCCAGGCAGGCACGCATCCGACCATGTCACTGGTCGGTTTTCCTCCAGAGACGGCGCGCGAGCTCGATGCGAACGTACCGTCCTACCCGCGGCTTCTTGTCGGACTGCGAGCCGCTAGCCTCGTGGTCGTTCTTCGTCTTGCTGAATGGCCAAGACTTCCCCATGGCGTTAGTCCGGCGGATACGGCGGGCTCTTGCAATGGTGCGGTCGAGAAGATGGGCACCACCAAGCAGAACTTAAAACGGCTCGGGTGCCACTACGCCTTCAATGCGGTGCAACCCGCCGCCGCAAGTTAAGTCACGATGAAGAAGAAATGTCTGTGGCGCTGCCAGGCTGGTCCGTGAGAGAAGCGTGCAGACGTCGGCGCAGACGCGACCCAAATATAGGCCGCGTTCCGTCTAAACGAATGTGTCGAACACTATGCGTCACGCCGTTGGGTGGGATACATACACATTTTCTGACCGCGCGGTCACCAACAAAAGCATCGAAGATGCCCTAATCTCTCCTCGCGTGTTTCCTTTCCTCCATCGCTCGCTCCTTTTTTTTTTGCTCTCTAGTGCATTATTCTGAACAGCTCCACGACGTTTTCTCTGCTGACATTTTACGAAGTGGGCTTTGGGCTGTGTCAGATTTATGTGTTTCAGAGGCTTCCCTGTGCTGCCGTTAGATGCGAAGCGGACGCACTATAGCCATCTATGTCCCTCTGCAGTTTTAGGCACTAAGTCAGAGGATCCCGTTCCCCTCTTTTGGAGACGGCCGACCGTGCAAACACAGCTTTAGAGGACGAGCCAAGAAAAAAGTTTACACTTTGGCATAACCCAGTTTTTCCACAGGCCTTCGGCAAGTAGGAGAGGTTGCCGCCGCCGAATATGACCCTGATGCGGTGAACTTCCATGTGATGTCGTCTACGGTACTTTCGTTGAGTTGCACCTCGTTTGCCCCTTGTTTTTTTTAACAACGTTTGCCCCTTGTCCAATGTTCCACAAACTCGAGAAGAATGGTAGTTGTGATGCCTTCGTTGGTATTTTTTGGAACTCGACAAGAATGGTAGTCGTGATGCCTTTGTTGGTATTTTTTTGGCAATCAAAAAGTCTTCCACGATGCCCTGCAGCCCTGGTAAACCATGAATATTTTGTGATTGAAGATAGCAAAGATGGACGGCACGATGTCCTTTGGTTTTCTCCCCTCAGGTCAAGGCGCGTGCTAAAAGCTCGCAATGGTGATGGTGATGGTCAGGGGCCGCTACCACCATCAGGAGTGGCGGCTCTAGAAATTTGCAAATTGGTATTCATTTTGCCTGAATCATCATTGTTTTGCCAAAAAAATCATCACTATTGCACGTAAGCAGTGTTGTAGGCTCGAGCTCGTGCGAGCGTGTGTAGGCATGATGGGTCGCGTCAGTTGGGGAGCACTGGCGGAAGAGAATGCTAGCTGCGTCCCGGATCGGCTGCAACAGGTAGCGTCGATCCTCTCCAGTTCTCTATAGACCATCCATTCCGTTGGTCCATCAATCAAACTCAATCGAGTCGTCTGGGAATGCCGAGTTTTTTGCTGCGTTGTCTGCCGATTTACACAAAAATAACCTTTTGTGTGAAAAAACGTACAAAGTGTTCTTCTAACCAAACTATTTCAAGTCTCTAACCATTTTGTGTGGTGTTCTTGCGAAGGGTGCCACACATGTCTATGTGGTGCCCGTGGGAGCGGCACCACATTATCGGCATGTAGGCTCGAGCCGTCACGTATAACATAATGTGTGGCTCCCTTGTGACACCCTTGCGAAGAGAGCCACACAGAAGGGTGTGGCACCCTTGCGAAAGACGCCACATCCGTGTGGCGCTCTTGCCAAGGGAGCCACACAAAAGGGTTAGAAGCATGAAATAGATTGGCTGGAGGGTCATTTTATGCAATTCTTACCCAAAAGGGTTATTTTTGTGTAAATCGCCTTGTTCTCTAAGCGAGGTGAGGGCATCTCCAGCGGGACGACACAAACGGACGTTGAGCGAGCGTTTGCGTCCGCCCGGCCCGAAAATGCGTCTGGTACCACCTCTAGCGGCACGCATAGTGACCGGGCCGTCCGCGACGATGCAAACGTGACCCAAATATAAGCCAGGTTTGCATCTCCGCAGACGCAGTGGTCGTTCGCCCGGCCCTCCCACGGGCCCGCCTGGCAGGGGCACAACTGCTTCGTCTTCTGCGGTATTACTTATGGGCGGCGCGCTGCAGCCTTTCCAGGGCCACGTTAATGGCGCACCTCGGCTTTCGCGAGCGTGCGTAGCTGGGCGGCGTCGCAGTGGCAGGACATTGAAGGCTATATGGCTTCCGAGCCTCTTAAAGGGACGCTGTCGGCGCCCATTTCTCCGACCACACCATTGCCAGAGCCAATACAATCCACCCCACCGACGCCATGGGGAAGAAATGCTAGCCCTTCTGCAAGACCAAGAACGACCACGAGGCTAGCGGATCGTGGTCCGGCAAGAAGCCACGGATTGGGCGGTACATCCGCATCGACTTCGCGCGCCGCCTTTCGGAAGAAAACCGGTCGGTGCCATGGTCGAACGCAAACATGCCTGGAGGAGGCTGGTACCTCAATTCCAGTCACGTGCCGGTAACCCCAGAGCCGCGCCAGGGCCGAGAGCGCCGGGACGAGGTGCGCTGCCGCCGAGCCATCTTGCCACCGGATCTCCAAGAAGATCCGGTGTACGCGCTCAACTCCTGCAACTGGATCTCCTTCGGAAAGTGGGAGTTTGACGCGCCACGGCTACCTCGGGGACGCCGAGTACTTCAACCGCGAGATCACCGCGGAAGAAGAGGAGAACGACCTGGAGGATGCGGACGATGACGCGGACGAGGACGAGGACGAGCAGGTGGAGCGCGCAGAGTACGACTACGACGACGGCGGGCCGGCGTGGGATCCGGAGACCCAGCCGCCGGACATTACCGAGGAGGACGCCATTGCCATGGCACTGGCCAACAGCGAGCGCGACGAGCTCAACGAGCTCGCTTTGTGGGCGGGGTTCGCAATCCAGCTCCGCTAGTCCGCGCTCCTGCAGGGTAGGCCGGTCACTCCTCCGGCCACGCTGACGCGTTCGAGCGACCGCCTTCCGGCTGCTTCTCCGGCCTGGGATCCCTGGCCACCTTCACCACAGCCTCCTACGCAGGCGACGGCCTGGCCGCATTTTCCGCAGCCAGCCCTACCTCCTCCACCGCTGGCGTACCAGCTTCCATGGCTGACGTCGAAGTTCATCGACATCGTCAGCAGCAACGACCAGTAAGCAGTACCTAGGTTTTTTATGACCTTTTTATGTTTTTTTATTAATGCAAACTATGACTTTATAAATGGGAAAAAAATTATGCATCGTTTCGCTGGAGCCACCGCGCCACAAACGGACGCGCGGACAATTTCGATCACTTCAACCAACCGATGGCCGTCCGTTTGAGTGTACAAAATGTTCCCGTTGAAGATACGCTGACCGGGGCCTCGTGCGCACGCACGGACGCTGGAGTCTTCTCCAGCAACTCGCATGCACACCGGCTGCGGCTGCGGCTGCGGTATATTGATGCGGCTGTCCACGCAGATACGAATAAAACCACCCTGCGCTAGAGGCAACCGTTGCCTGTCCTGTGAAGGCCAGCATTCCGATGCGCCTCGACCGGAGCTGACGGCATTGCGTACGGCCGTTCACTGCTCGACCGCGCCCGGCCAAGCGCGTCGTACCGGCTAGACCTGCTCCTATTATGAAAGTAACGTGGTACCACGTTGAGTGTACTGTGCCGACGACCTGATGATTTCATGGTTCAAAATATCTCCACTGGCCCTCTACAAAGACCCCTCCTCCTCCCAACGGTTTCGGGTATCAGCCAAATTTTCCTTTTTGTTGCCGAGTCCCCCTCTCAAAGCCCATGTTTAGCAATTCCATCCCGCGCTCACACAAAGCACCCAACCTACGGTGGGCTTCCGGGGATGCTGAACAGAGCTGAAAAACTCGTGGGCTAATATTGTAGGCGACATTAGAGAAAAAAATCCCCCATTTTGCCCTTTCCACGTCTACCCCCACCAGATCACCATCGGCATCACTCCTCTTCGTATCCGCTATTTCTGAGCATCAGAAAGGCCAGCCCGCCACCCCACGCCACCACCGACCTACCTTGTCATCCACCAGGCCGTGATTCGCCTTGTGGAGACAACCAACGGTTCAGGGTTCCCTTCGCGGCTGTCTTGCTCGCGAGATGTTCAGTGATTTGCCTGGACATGCACTAGGAAGACGAGGAGATGGTTGCCACTCTGCTGGAGAGAGAGGCCGATGTTACTGCCGCTGTCGCCGATGACGAGGAACATATGAAGATCCTCTCTTGTCTCCTAGGCATGTTCGCCCGGGATTTGAAGCCGATGCGTGGAGGTTCGAGAGCAGCGCAATAGCAAGCCGAGGCAGAGGCTAGAGGGCTACTGCATGTTGTACAATGACTACTTTGCCGATGATCCACTGCAAGACGATGTGGTATTTCGGTGTCGTTTCAAGATGAACCGAAAGTTTTTTGTGGAGATTGTGTTGTCTGTTAGGGAGTTTGACACCTACTTCATTTTCCGCATCCGTCTTTGCTTGCCCCGGGAATGTCCATCTGCTGGCAAAAAAACTTTTGCAGGCGATTACGGCTTATGTCGTCCAAATTCCGTCTGGTAGGGAGGGGATTGTAGTGAAGGGCACTGTACCATAGAAGGCATCTGAGAGGAAGTGAGGGCCGAGAATTGCATGTTGTAAGCCAAAGTAGCCAAGTGGCACCGATCCTTGCCAAATTACCAAACAATCATATCGAGGGTTTCATGGTCGATGTGAACATATTAAAGCATCTCCCAAAGTTTAGATAATTGGACAATATGCTCGGCAGATAGGCCATCTTTAATGTTTAGTTGGGAGACACAAAAATATTCTCGAAAGATACTCGCATGGAACATTTTCTCTTCTTTGCAATCTAAAAAAAAAGGGAGCAATATCCTTTGGGCACATTGCATCTAGCTAAGACAATTCCCAAAAAAGGGTAATCTTGCCATTTTCAACTAAGACCGACGTGGCCGCCATGAAGAGGTCATGTTCATTTGAAGCGCAATGGTTCCCAAGCCCGGTCCAAGGTTTGGAATTGTTCGCCCATTTGTTCCATAATTATCGCAACCGTAGGTCCGAGGGAAACTTTGCGAATTTGAGTATTCCAAGACCTTCATGATATTTAGGCTTGTACACCTGTTGCCAATTTATTTTTCATTTTTTGGCGGAGCCCATCTCGCATTGTTCAAAGAAATGCCCTTCTAATGCTATCAATCTTCAGAAATACCTCTATTAACGCTTTAAGCATGGTGATGAAGTAAATGACAGGTGTGCAAGCCTAAATATCGTGAAGGTCTTGGAATACCGTGCTATTGACGAACGCTACTCAGCAGGCCACTCTCTTCAGGTTGTTATGCTAGGCAGGAGCTAAACTAGCTATGACCAGACTGCCCTGCTAACTGAACTAACTGTCTGATGAGGGCTACTCCGGTGCTCCCCCTAAACTAAGTTGAATGGTTATAGTTGATTTTTTTTCCTACGTTAGGTCCATCGAAACCCATATCCAACACATGTATACCCGTATTTATTGATACGGTATGTATACGTCGTGCAAGGAAAAAAGAAGAGATCACGTGAGCAATATCTTTATAGGACATTTCTATTTCGGCACATGCGCGTGACCGTAGATACGTACTAAAACAAGGTACAATACACGCATGCCATACGGGCTTGTATAGGGTTGTACGGATGGTGGACCTACACTAAAATTATGATTGTGCCCCCGCTTACGAACAAATATGGAAAAATCTCCACAGTTGTTGTGTTTGACGCGCTCAAAAAAAATTCAGGGGAGGAGCACCGAAGGAGAAGTGCTAAACTTAGTAAAATAACGCCTAACAACGCGCAAGGTTTATGCTAGCAAGATGTTCCCTTTTTTGCAGAAAGAGTTAAGATGTTCTTAAACTTGCTAAATTTTAGCAGGTTCCATTTTATGGGTTTTTGCTCGGTCTATTTCTAAATTGTTGTGGCGTTGGAAGACTGTATGAGTTGCGTATTGGGCCAAGCCAAATTTTGGTCAAACAGTCAAACTGATGCTAGAGTTGGGAAAGTGGCTATAGCGCGCGCTGGGAAAGACCCTTATGCACCGCATTTTGTAAAGATATCGAAGTGCCAGATCGATCGTCCCATGAGAATTTTGCAGCTTGTGTCTGCACCGATGCGTATGCGCATGATTGTTGGTTGTTGGTTGTTGATCGGACACAGCGGTGTCGGTGCGGCGTCTCGAGCCCGCGCCCGGCGACCGACCAGCTCGAGAATATCCAGCGCCACTTGCGCAGTCACAAGTCGCGACTGAATCAGTGGCCCTGAGGAAATAGCAGAGCACACCACTTGTTGGTGCTATTTTTGCAAAGAACCACAACAATGGTTCGTTGTTGCAAGAAATACCATCTTTTGCTTTAATTGTTTGTACAGAACACATAAAAGTAATTAAGAGCTTGATGGCCAATCCGTTAGCCAGCCTTAGTGTTACGCGGGCAATTCCTCTCGGTCTGCCGCAACGTCAGTTTGGACCAGCCCAACTGCCGTTTTCTGTGTTTCGTTTTCGATTTTCCTTTTTTTTTGTTTATTTTTTCTAATTTTCAAAATCAAAATATTTTTAAAAATTACATATTTCTAAAATCCAACCATTTTAAACATAAATTTTGTAATAGTCAACTATTTTATAAAACACTATGAACTACACATGCATTTTATCAACACATACTACCTCCATCCCAAGGCTTATGCCACCCTTTCTCATTAGATGCATGGTGACAAAGTACGTCGGGCAGTCCTCGGGGTCGTCGCTGCCGACGATGAGACGTTGTCATCCAAGGTACTCCAATACCTTCGCGGCCTCCTCATCGTCGTCGTCCTCCTCCTCCTTCACCTCCGGCTTCGGGACCATGAGGGTCCTGTCGCCGAAACCCACGAGTCTCTGCTGCTGCCGCACCGGTTAGCGGATTGTGATTGCGCCGCCGCGTCTTCGATTTGGGGGCGGTGTCGTGTACTCCTTCACCTCACGCTTCGGCATGGTTTAAACTTCCGTGTCAATTCAATGGGACTTACTAAGTGGCGGAATCATAATCCGCGAACCAGCGCGGCAGCAGCAGAGACGCGCGAGTTCCGGTGGCAGGACCCTCCTCGTCCCGAAGCCCGAAGTACTTTGTTACCATCTAATGAGAAAGGGTGGGATAAGCCTTGGGATGGAGGTAGTATGTGTTGATAATATGCATGGGTAGTTCATAGTGTTTTATAAAATAGTTTACTATTACAAAACAAAATGTTTAAATTGGTTGGATTTTAAAAATACGCAAATTTTAAAAATATTCTGATTTTGAAAATTAGAAAAAATAAATATAAAAAGGAAAATCGCAAACGAAACAAAAAAAAAAACGGGAGTTAGGCCGGTCCAAACTAACGATGCGGCAGACCGAGAGGAATTGCTCGCGTAACAGTTAGGGCTAACGGATTGGCCATCAAGCTGCTTAATTACTTTTATGTGTTCTGTGCAAACAATTAAAGCAAAATATGGTGTTCCTTGCAACAACAAACCATTGTTGTGGTTCTTTGCAAAAGTAGCACCAACAAGTGGTGTGATCTGCTATTTCCTCGTGGCCCTGGGCTGTGGCCTCGCCAAAAACTCGATAGTTGCACATGGATGTTTTGCACACAACATGCCGTTTGGTGTTTATTGTGCCTAGATCTAGCAACCAACCACGACTGCTACTGCCGCAAATCCCCATCGACGGAAGGTCCAAATCAACGTCGTGATCCGCTGCCAGTTGACGGTACGGCACACTGTACGCGCAGCTTACTTGAACAGGACTCGCATTCACAGACATGTTGGTGCTCGATCTACAAGCAATCAATCCACAGCTTTTGCTTGCACACTTCGAATACAGAAAGAGATAGACAGGAGTTTCCCTGACCGACGCCTACACCGGAGGAATTCTTTTGCAAAGAACAGAAGCTAAGGGCATCTCCAGCGGCGCGACGTAAATGGTCGCTGAGCGACCGTTTTCGTCCGCCGTGACCGGAAATGCGTCTGGGCCTTGCTCCAGCGGAGCGACGCAAAGTGACCGGGCCGTCCGCGGAGACGCAAACCTGGCCCAAATATGCGCCAGGTTTGCGTCTCCGCGGACGCTCACGGCCGCGCCGAGTGACCGCCGAAAAAGACGTAGGACCCGCGCGTCGCTGGCAGCGAGCCCGATATAATTCCCGCCACCGGCCATTCCCCGCGCGAAAAGCAAACTAGACCGGCGCGAAACATTCCCGAAGCGATGGACGTCCCCGCCGCCGCAGCCCACCGCCATGGATGCGGATCAAACCCTCGCCGCCGCACCCGCCGCCGCCCACACTCCCCGTAGCCACGACCGTAGCCACAATGGAGGGTCCGCCGGAAGCAAAGCGGGCCGGCACCGGCGGCGGCCGGGAGGCAAAGGCGAAGGCCGCAAAGAAGGTGCTCTCCCCGAGGAGAAAGTGATCGAGGCCGCGAAACGCCGCCGCCGTCGCAGGAACCGGAAGATGAAGATTTCCGCGGCCGCCAACCGGCCAGGCGTGGCGTATGCGCGATCAAAGCCGGCGTCGCGCAAGTAGCCCTCCATCCGACCTTGGCGGAGGGCTACATGCTCGTCAAGAGAGAGGGATCGCCGGCGTCGCTCCTCCGTCCTCGTCGGTCGGCTCGGTAAGTTCCCGACCGCGTCCCGGAACTCCCGCTCCCTTGCGGGCCACCCGGCGTCGCGGTTCGCGTCCCGGCCCGCCGCCGGTGGAGTTGACCGGGCGGCGGAGCGCCTCAACGGGGCGGCTGTTCCCGACCTCAACCGGACTCCTAGAAGCGGTGACTCCAGCTCCGGCGCGGCACGGAAGACGCGCCGAGTGCCGGAGGAGAGCATGCCGCAGCCCCGCATCCTCGTTCGACGAAATGGCGGCGGCTGCCCCGACGATGGACGACCCGGTACGTGAGCTCTCTCAATGTGTGCGTTCGCCGTGTTTCATGCGTCTGACGTCCGGTGATTCGTAGGACTATTGGAAGGACCGCCGTGAGGCTAACATCCAGGAAATTATCTTCGGCGGCGGCTTCGTTCGCGGTGATCCGGCCGGGTCCCCGCTGGATGACCGGGAGCCAACGGCGGATGAACGCGCGGAGGACATCGAAACCGCACGCCTGTTCGCCACCCAGCGAGACGCAGCCAACACCCGTGTCGGTGGACGACTTCGACGACGCGCCAACAAAGCCTCGGGAAGAAGAAGGGGGAGAGCCACAGGACACAAGGCTTCGTCGAGGAGGAGGACAAGTGCTTGTGCAAAGCATGGCTTGCATCGAGCAATGATTGCATTAATGGCGCGCAGCAAAAGGGCAAGGTCTATGGGGCCAAGGTCTCGCAGGAGTACAACGAGACCAGGCGGCACCCGCCCTACAATATCACAAGCCCTCGGACGTTAGAGTCCCTCCGAAAAAGATGGAACTACATCAAGCAAGAGACAGCCAAGTTTTGCTCGGCGGTCGAACATGCCGTTAACAACCCCGTCAGCGGCGCTGGCGTCATGACAGTGGTAAACACGATAGAACCATCATCATTCAACACTATGTGCATCATTCTATGTACATCATTGGCGGCTATGAATGCAGGTATCCCGCGCCTTGGAGAAGTTCAGAGCGACGCATAAGAAGGGCTTCCATATGGTCCATTGCTGGGACGTGCTCAAGAACGCCAACAAGTGGATGACAAGCTATGCGGCCTACAACGAAGCTGTGAGGAATGGGACAGCGATCAACCTCGACGGCGAGGACGACGATCAAGGCCATCCAGCCCTTCCACCTCGTCCACGAGGCCACAAGGCTAGCAAGGCCGATCTACAGTGGGAGGCGCAGGCCCTTGCGTTCACCATGAGCATGGAGAAGATGATGGCCGACAATCGTGCCGCCTTGGCTGCTAGGGACGAGAAGAGGCGTTCGAAAAAGAGGCCGCAGCTGCCATCTACCACAACCTCGCCAAAGAGGTAATTGAGGTCCAAAAGGCAGACGCCGAGGCCAAATTGCTTGACGCCGAGGCTAGGAGGATGGACGCCAAGGCCAAGATCCTAAAATACTAAATTCAGTTTGGGAAGCACGAGGAAAAGAATCGTCCCATACTAAAATACTAAATTCATTCTTCTAGGCAATACAGATGTATCTAGATGTATTTTAATGTGTACCGACATCTATATTTATAACAAGTTGTGGCACTTATTTTGAAATGGGGAACATGCGATAATTTGAGACCCCCCTGCTGTATATTCACATTTCTATTCGATGTATTCACAGTTCCATTCTTATTGTTTTTCGATTCTTGTAAGATAAGGTTAGTTGAGCTTGATACCAAAATCTCTTTCTCTGTTAAAGCTCTATGGATCTACTAGGCTAGATGTAATCGGTAGTAACAACTATGTGATGAATCTATGTGCCTCGATCTATTAAGGGTTAATTAGATAGATGTCATTGCAATTTTTGGCTATTTGAAAAACGCCACTACAACTTTCATCTTCTGAAAAATGCCACTACAATTTTATATACATTCCATAAACGCCATTACGTCCATTTAAACACTTATACTGGCTACTATAAACTTGTATTTCTAACGTAGATACGTATACATGGTGGGCCGCACTTGAAACAACATAGGAAGGTAACAGTAAAATTAAAAAAAGAAATGTGATAAAATTTTGACAGCATAAAATTGAACAAAATAATATGAAGTCTTAAATATGTACTCGAAGATCTAAGTTCAAGATCTCATACATGTTCTCATCGTCGAATGTAATGTATTTCTTTTCATTATCAATTTGGTCAGCTAAATCATACTACTATTTGGATTAGCGGCCAACATCTACATCATTTGTTTTTGTCCTAGGCATCTACGTTATTTGGCTAGCTTGAAACTAGCAATCTGAGATGCGGAAACTCAAATCGGTTGAGCAAGCTCCCGTTACACCTACGAAGAACAGACAAAAAATACAGTCAATTACGGGAGGAGCTGGCTACCCGCCCCCAGGATGACCGTCTTCCACCGGCGCGAGGCCTTCTGTCACCGGTGTTCTAGAGTTCCGGTCTGGACTGGCCACAGTACATGGGAGCGAGATGCGAATCTTCAGGCGGAGCTTGTCGCCATGTCCCAGCGTCAAGCTAAAGTGAATGGGCCCCACCCGTATACGTATTTTGGACAAAATACAAGTATATTTTGGTCAGTATGCGTGATTAAATAGACATAATGGCGACTATAGAATGTACAAAGATTTGCCGTGCCGTTTTTCAAAAGACGGAAATTGTCGTGGCATTTCTCAAATAGCTGGAAATTGCAATGGCATCTCCCTTGATTAACCCTTTTATTAAAGCTGAGAGAGGACAGAGAGAGATACACCGATCATGGTGACAAGGGATTAACTTATCAATGCCTACAGATTGTAGACTAGGGTTTTAGTCGGAAGTAGAGGGCAAGTAGATCTCGAAGGTTTCAGCCGAAAAGTACTCGACGATGTAAAAACTAGGGTTGCGTGAAACAATGAATCGATCCTCTCTTTGTCCCTCGACTCCCCCTTATATAGGAGGTGGAGCCGAGGGATTCATAATACACAAGTTACAGAGTCCGGGAGGGTTTCTAACCCGTCCCGTAAGATTACAAATCTATATTTCCTAATACAACTCTAGCTTTCCTTAGTACTAACATGGGCTTCCGAATCTCCATATTCATCGAATCGTGGGCCTTCAGTAAACCCCGGGTACCATCTTCGGCAGGCCCATTGGGGATGCCTATGTTAGTATCCCCCGAGATTTTGCTTGAATCGAAGAATCAGGGAAAATCTCCAACTTTAGTCATTCAATGACTCTATCGAATTTATCACATATCTTTGGATACGCAATTATATATTGTACAGGGATAATGGTAGTTGGGGCTAGTTCATCTGACGGATCAGGTACTAGTTAACTGCTCTAGTGGCAATCCGCAAAAACCTACTTCAAGATCACGTCCCCGGACATGATCTCGGGATACCGGTGTTAACTTCGACAGGTGCCGCTTAAGGTCTTACCATTCTGTCGAGTCCCGGTCATATTTTATCGGGTACCTAACGCGTCCGTTAGGATTTTTCTTCGTATCCGTTGATACGGAAAAAGTAGCAAACCGACGTCGAGACGGTGCCACGCCGCTCAGAACGGATCTGGGGTCTTACCTTCGCAAAATTTTGCGGCATTCAGAGATTATTCGCGACTTTGGCGCTCTGAGAATATATTGTCGAGTGCTTTTCAGCTGTTGGAATAGCACATTTTATTGAGTCAACGGATGACTTATCTTGTCTTCCCGATAGGAGTATATGCAGAGTTATTTTTATAACTCGAAATATGCTCACTTTTTCTTCTTTCTTATTTTTATAATTTCACCGGGCACGCGAACAGCGTTCCCGATGGGAGTAGCCCCCGAAGCTACAGCCAAGGACTAGTGCTTGGTTGTAGGCTCAACACTTTAACGCCTCATGCCGCCATATTTTCATTCTCTCTCGAACTTTCCATATCTATCGGGTGCGCGACCAGCGCTCCCGACGGGAGTAGCCCCCGAGGCTATGAACAAATGCTTGTATTTGGTCATAGGCTCTCGCCATTTCTATTTTGTCATACTCGAATTTTTCTTTTTTCCAAAGTAGCCCCCGAGCATTTGAGCAAAAACTTGTATTTGGTCATAGGCTCTCGAGATTATCAGTCATCACTCATTGTCGCCAATTTTTAAAATTATCAAAGCCGATATTTTTTTCATTGATAAAGTGACGTCAGTGCTGACGATAGCCACGACCATTGTATTGGGAAGACGCGAGCAACGCTCTCTCTCTGTCTTGCGGGCCCAAAACCCTCATCAATTTGACACGTCGTGCAAGTGGGGGACACACGTCTCCACTTTTCCTGGCGCACGTACTGTAGCGCCTGTTCCTTTCCTTCGCAGTGAAAATACGCTTTTACCCCTTATCCACGTGTTCAGCATCCACCTCACAATTTTTCCATCCAACGGTGCGTCGATTCACCGATTCTCTATTTAAGGTCATCTTCTTCCTCCAGTCGCCCTTTCGCTCGGGCCGCATCTCTGCTCTCCTCTGCAAAAATCCCCCATTGCGCCCAACACTTCTTGAGCTCAACCACACTCGCACTTTTCGCTCACGCCACTGTTGATGCCACCTCGTGCACGACTCACGAGGCACAGCACCCCCGACTCGAAGATGGCGGCGGAAGATCTGGGGAACACCGAGTGGGAGGGATCCAAAATCTCCGCCCAAGACATCAACTTGCTGAAGAAGCTTGGGATCAGCAAGAAGAAGGAATCGATGCGCTTCCCCAGCGAGGAGAGCTATCCATCTCCTCCAATCGAGTATCGGGTCAGTTTCGTTGACCACCTCATCCGCGGCCTTTCCTCCCCCATTCACGATTTTCTGCGTGGGTTGCTCTTTGTATATGGATTGCAACTTCACCATCTTACTCCCAACTCCATCCTCCACATCTCTATTTTTATCACTCTTTGCGAGTCTTTCCTTGGAGTCCAACCGAACTGGGCTCTCTGAAAACGCATCTTTCTTCTCCGCCGCAATGGCTCCCCCAATGTCGCCTATAACATATGTGGCATTGTTATCTGCGTCCGCCCTGACGTCAAATACTTCGACGTAAAATTCCCTGACTCAGTTCAAGGGTGGCGCAAAAAATGGTTGTATATCCACGAAGAAAGCCACGACTCGGCGGAACACAATATCCCCCCTTTTGATGGCAATGAAAAAATCTGTCGCTGTCGATCCTGGGATGCAGAGGCTAGCGACGAAGAAAAAACGGCGACAGAGGCGCTGATGACACGCATCCGTGAGCTTCAAAATACCCGTGGACGAGAATTGTCGGGTATCCAAATCACAACATATTTCCTTAGGATTAGGGTGCAGCCTTTGCAAGCTCGCAAAAACCCCCTTTGGATGTATTCTGGCGACAAGGATGTGGATCGCCTGTCGATAGATTTACCGGTCAAGAACTTAGAAAAACTTGTCCGGAAAATCTCGTCACTTAGCAAGAAAGACACCGTCCCATCATCTTGCCGTGTGACACCATACAGCGCCACCAACGCGCTCCTGCAGGTAATATATTGTACCGTCTGCTTGTTTACTCACTCTTTTTTTTTTCTCTTTTTGTACTGTCTTTTCTTCGTCTGCTATTATTGATACAAATTAATGTCGATACTTTTTCTATCTTGTCCAGAACCATAAAACTACGGCGCCTCTTCCGCCCCTTCCCGAAGGTGGAGAAGTCGAAGAACGGACTGTTGTCACCGAAGACAACCAGGGTACTTCTCGCCCTGAGAGTGACGTCGCGGGTTTTCAAAAATGCGCGGCTTCCTCTGAAAAAGAAGTCGATTCTGAGGCTAGCGAATCGGCACACTCCCTTCCCTCCGCTGTTTCTCCAAGGAACAAGAGAAAAAGGTACGAAGTTGCCGATTCTGGCACCTCCAAAGCCGGCGCATCTCCTGCCGAAGAAGTTGTTCCTACTGAAGAAAGGACAACTTTCAACCCTTACGAGGATGCCCTTGTCAGCTCGTAAGTCATTGCTACTCTTTTTTGTTTGCTCTCGATATTTTGTCTGTGTTATTTCTCACATTGTCGCCATTTTATTGTAGTGGTGACGGGGATGAAAATCCACCTATTGACGCGGCTGCTCGAACGAGTACGTCGCGTACTTTAGTTGTCCCTGAAGCTCAACCTGATGGGGATGAAACCTCGCCTCCTCAGCAAGACATCGAGCATCCAACTCCAATTTCAAGCCCCCGTGCCCCTTCGCCAAAGAGGGCTAGGGTCGAGCCGGCCAAGGAGCCTACCTTGCTAACTGGTAGTTCCACGACTCCTTCGATGGACGATGTAAGTTATCTCTTTTTCTCTTTTTTTTTATACTCCGAACGTTTCAGTGCTTTGGACTCCCCTCTTGTTTTTGCTTGGTGCTGTCGAGCCTTTGCTTACTATATTGATTTCTGTTTTCGATGGTCTTCTCTTCAGCCTTTGATGAAGGAATTTGTCCGCCTCGGTACCCAATTGATCGTGTACCGTGATTATGCCTCCAAGCTCGAAGGTACTATTTTTTCCTGCCTCTTCTGCTGAACATACTTCTTCATTCTTTTTGTCGTGATATTTTACTATCGTTTATTTTGCCAGAGACTCTTGCGGAAGCTAACAAAGGCGCTGACGCTCTTGCTGTCAAGTTAGAGAAAAGCAAAAAAGCTCGCAAGAAAGCTGAAGCAGATGCTGCCGCTGTCGAAGATCTTCGAAAAACACTTCACGACGCGGAAATTTCTTTGAGCGAAAACATAGCCCATCAATCTGCTCGTGAAAAAGAAATCCTCACTCGCTTGGAGTCGCAGAGTCGACGTTTTGTGAGTAAGTACTCATATCTCTGCTATTTCTTCGGGTCATCAAATTCTTCGTGGCTCGCTTTTCCTTGACAAGCTTCTTTTGACTCACTTAGGGAAAACGCAGCAAGATTATGATCTGGAGAATCCTGAAGGTGATCACCTTCTCGATGCTCTTTCCCTCCTTGAGATCCACGGAGATGAGGCGCGCGAAGGCCTTGCCGATGCCAGAACAGGTCTGTCGCGGCTTTTCCCTTACTTCTTCCCGAAGAAGGAAGAACCCACGCCTTTTACTGCTCTCGCCAAGTGCTTCAATTCTCAAGAAGATCTTGGGATCAAACTTCGCCAAGAAGGTTTGAAAGTTGGCGTTGAAGGCACTATCGCCTTGGTCGCTGACAGCCAACAATTTGTCGACTGGGCGAGAGTTCGCGACACGAAGGAGATGGAAACGAAAAGGTGGCAGTCGTTGATTAAGGCTGCCAAGCCAAATTCAAAGAAAATCCTCGCCTACCTCGGATGCAAGCCAACTCCCGCTCCTAGTTCATCGAAGCCGGAGGTCATTAGACCACCTTGTCTTCTCTTTTGCTTTGTCTCTTTTAATGCTGTCGCTATAGTAGTTTTGGCGACAACTGCCTCAGTAGTTTATTAGGGACCCTCCTTTTGTAATATCCATGTAAATACTTTGAAAATCAATGGAAATCTATTTTGCTTGATGATTGATGTCGAAACTTTTCTTTCCAGTTGGTATTTGATAACTACACTTCAACTTCTCGTCCTGCCGATACTTTTCCTGCTTCCTCCTACTCGAAGAAAACGCCTGTCGATGATGAATTTACTGAGGATTCCTCGAGTAAGGGTTCAACACAAGACTTGAAATAACTCCGCCAACAACTTCAGTCTATGAAGAAGCATGCACTTATAATAATGGAGCAGTCTCGAAAATCATCGGAGAGGGAGAAGGTTGCGCTACAGCAGGCTCAGGAGGCTATTTCTGCCAAAGAGACCGTCGTAGCTGAAGCTACGCAGGCTACCTCCCGAGAGAATTTTATGCTCGAGTTGATGACTGAAGCAAGTTTGGAAATGGCAGGTATACTTCTTAAGCCTAAACTTCCTCTGTTTTTTCCTTGTTTTCTCCTTTGTGATTCTTATGCTGTCACCAAACAGGTCCCTTTCTAGACGCCGCTGCCGAAGATCAACGGGTGGATACAAGGTCAAATTACCTTTTAAATCTGGCCCTTGACCATGGCTCTCTTTTTTGGGCTACCCCGGAACGAACTCGACAAATCGTCAGATTCCAAGACCGCTCATGCCAAGTTCATGAGTTCCTTTAGTTTTGTTCCAAAACTTTATCCATGATTTACAATTCTATGTTTCCTCGGAATGTTCAACCGAAGTCTCTTCCTGAGCTAATGGAGAAATTTAAGGACTCGCACAAGATCCATGGTTTTGTGAGAGCTCAACTGGTAGCTGGTGCCAGGGTTGCCCTTATTATGCTTCAAATCTTCCACTCCAAACTTAATAAGACAAAGGTGGTGGAAACTGTGTAGGATAACGTTGCATAGAAAACAAAAATTTTCCTACCGCGAACACGCAATCCAAGCCAAGATGCAATCTAGAAGACGGTAGCAACGAGGGGGTATCGAGTCTCACCCTTGAAGAGATTCCAAAGCCTACAAGATGAGGCTCTTGTTGCTGCGGTAGACGTTCACTTGCCGCTTGCAAAAGCGCGTAGAAGATCTTGATCACGATCGGTTCCGGCGCCACGAACGGGCGGCACCTCCGTACTCGGTCACACGTTCGGTTGTTGATGAAGACGACGTCCACCTCCCCGTTCCGGCGGGCAGCGGAAGTAGTAGCTCCTCTTGAATCCGACAGCACGACGGCGTGGTGTCGGTGGCGGTGGAGAATCCCGGCGGAGCTTCGCTAAGCGTGCGGGGAAGAAGGAGGAGTGGGGCGGCTAGGGTTTGGGGAGAGGGGTTGGCCGGCCTCCAAGGGGTGCGGCCAAGGTGGTGGCTTTTGTGTGGCCGGCCCCCTCCCCTATGCCCCTCATTATATAGGTGGAACCCAAGTGTTGGTGTCCAAGTCTTCGAATAAGACCCGAAACCAAATCCTTCCATAGGAGGGGGCAATCCTAGCCCAACTAGGACTCCCACCCAAAGGTGGGATTCCCACCTCCCATGTGGGGGGTGGCCGGCCCCCTATGGTGGAGTCCACTTGGGACTCCACCCCATCTAGAGCTGGCCGGCCATGGAGGTGGAGTCCCTTGTGGACTCCACCTTCCTTGGTGGTTTCTTCCGGACTTTTCTAGAACCTTCTAGAACCTTCCATAGAACCTTCCGCGACATTTTATTCACATAAAATGACATCCTATATATGAATCTTATTCTCCGGACCATTCCGGAACTCCTCGTGATGTCCGGGACTCCGAACAAATATTCGAACTCCATTCCATAATTCAAGTACTACCATTTCAACATCCAACTTTAAGTGTGTCACCCTACGGTTCGAGAACTATGTGGACATGGTTGAGTACTCACTCCGACCAATAACCAATAGCGGGATCTCGGAGATCCATAATGGCTCCCACATATTCAACGATGACTTTAGTGATCGAATGAACCATTCACATACATTAC
>NC_061512.1:84292489-84312044 GCF_022539505.1 Lolium rigidum | reverse complement strand
GAGTGATGAGTGAGTAGTTCACCCCTGGACTATGGGTCCATAGCGATAGCTAGATGGTTGTCTTCTCCTCATTGTGCTTCATTGTTGGATCTTGTGAGCTGCCTAACATGATCAAGATCATCTATCCGTAATGCTATATGTTGTGTTTGTCGGGATCCGATGGATAGAGAATACCATGTTATGTTAATTATCAAGTTATTACTTATGTGTTGTTTATGATCTTGCATGCTCTCCGTTATTAGTAGAGGCTCGGCCAAGTTTTTGCTCTTAACTCCAAGAGGGAGTATTTATGCTCGATAGTGGGTTCATGCCTGCATTGACACCTGGGACAATGGACAGAAAGTTCTAAGGTTGTGTTGTGCTGTTGCCACTAGGGATAAAACATTGGCGCTATGTCCGAGGATGTAGTTGTTGATTACATTACGCACCATACTTAATGCAATTGTCTGTTGCTTAGCAACTTAATACTGGAAGGGGTTCGGACGATAACCTGAAGGTGGACTTTTTAGGCATAGATGCGGTTGGATGGCGGTCTATGTACTTTGTCGTAATGCCCAATTAAATCTCACTATACTTATCATGACATGTATGTGCATTGTTATGCCCTCTCTATTTGTCAATTGCCCGACTGTAATTTGTTCACCCAACATGCTTTTATCTTATGGGAGAGACACCTCTAGTGAACTGTGTACCCCGGTCCATTCTTTTATACTGAAATACAAATCTGCTGCAATACTTGTTTTTACTGTTTTCTCTGCAAACAATCATCTTCCACACAATACGGTTAACCCTTTGTTACAGCAAGCCGGTGAGATTGACAACCTCACTGTTTCGTTGGGGCAAAGTACTTTGGTTGTGTTGTGCAGGTTCCACGTTGGCGCCGGAATCCCTGGTGTTGCGCCGCACTACATCCCGCCGCCATCAACCTTCAACGTGCTTCTTGGCTCCTCCTGGTTCGATAAAACTTGGTTTCTTTCTGAGGGAAAACTTGCTGCTGTGCGCATCATACCTTTCTCTTGCTGAGTTACACGCCATCAAGCTCTTTTTCTGGCGCCGTTGCCGGGGAGATCAAGACACGCTGCAAGGGGAGTCTCCACTTCTCAATCTCTTTACTTTGTTTTTGTCTTGCTTTATTTTATTTACTACTTTGTTTGCTGCATTATATCAAAACACAAAAAAAATAGTTGCTAGTTTTACTTTATTTACTGTCTTGTTTGCTATATCAAAAACACAAAAAAATTAGTTACTTGCATTTACTTTACTTGATTCATCATGTTTCCTTTTAATTTTACCACAAAAAACATTCCGGTAGGACGCGGGTCTATAATTGGGAGAAACAATATAGAAGAATTTTTCACCCATGTTAGTATGCATGAAGATCTTAAAGATATACCACTTGCAAAAGATGTCCCTACTTATGAAGATGCCTCTGTTTGTTTGGTGCGCATGATGGAAGCTAGATTTATTAGTCTCAACCCCATGATACAACACATGTTTCTTACACTTTCCGATATGGAGCGGGAGAGAAGAGAGATTTTGTTTTAAAAGTCTTATTGCGAGAATTTGAAGATATAGCTATAGAAGCTAGAAAAGTTTTTATTAAGCATAAGAGGCTTGGCTTTTATACCGACTTTAAAAGAACACTTGAAAAAATGGATATGTATAGAATGAAATATACTGATAATACTAATGATGGTGGGGAGATCAAAGCACCAATACCATGTAAACTCCTAGCTATGAATGATGCACTAGAAAATAACTATGCTTGGCTTGTTCCTGAAAATTTGTTCGATGAGAGTAGCAAGCCCAAGACTAATGAAAAGGGAGACGCTGAAACTTATGTATCCAATATACTATGCATGGTTGAGAAAACTCCAAACCCCGCTGTAGATGCACCACCCTTTGATAACACTTGATATACACTTTCTGCGCCTAGCTGAAAGGCGTTAAAGAAAAGCGCTTATGGGAGACAACCCATGTTTTTACTACAGTATTTTTGTTTTATATTTGAGTCTTGGAAGTTGTTTACTACTGTAGCAACCTCTCCTTATCTTAGTTTTATGTTTTGTTGTGCCAAGTAAAGTCTTTGATAGTAAAGTAAATACTAGATTTGGATTATCTGCGTAGAAACAGATTTCTTTGTCTGTCACGAATCTGGGTCTAATTCTCTGTAGGTAACTCAGAAAATTAAGCCAATTTACGTGAGTGATCCTCAGATATGTACGCAACTTTCATTCAATTTGGGCATTTTCATTTGAGCAAGTCTGGTGCCCTAATAAAATCCATCTTTACGGACTGTTCTGTTTGACAGATTCTGCCTTTTATTTCGCATTGCCTCTTTTGCTATGTTGGATGAATTTTTTTGATCCATTAATGTCCAGTAGCTTTATGCAATGTCCAGAAGTGTTAAGAATGATTGTGTCACCTCTGAACATGTTAATTTTTATTGTGCACTAACCCTCTAATGAGTTGTTTCGAGTTTGGTGTGGAGGAAGTTTTCAAGGATCAAGAGAGGAGTATGATGCAATATGATCAAGGAGAGTGAAAGCTCTAAGCTTGGGGATGCCCCGGTGGTTCACCCCTGCATATTCTAAGAAGACTCAAGCGTCTAAGCTTGGGGATGCCCAAGGCATCTCCTTCTTCATCGACAACATTATCAGGTTCCTCCCCTGAAACTATATTTTTATTCCGTCACATCTTATGTACTTTGCTTGGAGCGTCTGTTTGTTTTTGTTTTTTGTTTTGCTTGAATAAAATGGATCCTAGCATTCACTGTATGGGAGAGAGACACGCTCCGCTGTTGCATATGGACAAGTATGTCCTTAGGCTTTACTCATAGTATTCATGGCGAAGTTTCTTCTTCGTTAAATTGTTATATGGTTGGAATTGGAAAATGATACATGTAGTAAATTGCTATAATGTCTTGGATAATGTGATACTTGGCAATTGTTGTGCTCATGTTTAAGCTCTTGCATCATATACTTTGCACCCATTAATGAAGAAATACATAGAGCTTGCTAAAATTTGGTTTGCATAATTGGTCTCTCTAAGGTCTAGATAATTTATAGTATTGAGTTTGAACAACAAGGAAGACGGTGTAGAGTCTTATAATGTTTACAATATATCTTTTATGTGAGTTTTGCTGCACCGGTTCATCCTTGTGTTTGTTTCAAATAACCTTGCTAGCCTAAACCTTGTATCGAGAGGGAATACTTCTCATGCATCCAAAATCCTTGAGCCAACCACTATGCCATTTGTGTCCACCATACCTACCTACTACATGGTATTTATCCGCCATTCCAAAGTAAATTGCTTGAGTGCTACCTTTAAAATTCCATCATTCACCTCTGCAATATATAGCTCATGGGACAAATAGCTTAAAAACTATTGTGGTATTGAATATGTACTTATGCACTTTATCTCTTATTAAGTTGCTTGTTGTGCGATAACCATGCTTCTGGGACGCCATCAACTATTCTTTGTTGAATATCATGTGAGTTGCTATGCATGTCCGTCTTGTCCGAAGTAAGAGAGATCTACCACCTTAATGGTTGGAGCATGCATATT
This sequence comes from Lolium rigidum, assembly GCF_022539505.1. Taxonomy (NCBI): domain Eukaryota; kingdom Viridiplantae; phylum Streptophyta; class Magnoliopsida; order Poales; family Poaceae; genus Lolium; species Lolium rigidum. The sequence continues at coordinate 84,308,477 of NC_061512.1, read as the reverse complement.
GTTAGAGAAGAACATTGGGCCGCTAACTAAAGCCATGATTCATGGTGGAAGTTTCAGTTTTGGACACATATCCTCAATCTCATATGAGAATAATAATTGTTGCCACATGCTTATGCATTAAATAGGAGTCCATCATCTGTTGTCCATGTTGTCCCGGTATGGATGTCTAAGTTGAGAATAATGAAAAGCGAGAAATCCAAAATGCGAGCTTTCTCCTTAGACCTTTGTACAGGCGGCATGGAGGTACCCCATTGTGACACTTGGTTAAAACATGTGCATTGCAAAGATCCGGTAGTCCAAGCTAATTAGGACAAGGTGCGGGCACTATTAGTATACTATGCATGACACTTGTAACTTGTAAGATATAATTTACATAACTCATATGCTTTATTACTACCGTTGACAAAATTGTTTCATGTTTTCAAAATAAAAGCTCTAGCACAAATATAGCAATCGATGCTTTCCTCTTTGAAGGACCATTCTTTTACTTTTATGTTGAGTCAGTTCACCTATCTCTCTCCACCTCAAGAAGCAAACACTTGTGTGAACTGTGCATTGATTCCTACATACTTGCATATTGCATTTGTTATATTACTCTATGTTGACAACTATCCATGAGATATACATGTTATAAGTTGAAAGCAACCGCTGAAACTTAATCTTCCTTTGTGTTGTTTCAATGTCTTTACTTTAAATTATTGCTTTATGAGTTAACTCTTATGCAAGACTTATTGATGCCTGTCTTGAAAGTGCTATTCATGAAAAGTCATTGCTTTATAATTCAGTTGTTTACTCATGTCATTACCATTGTTTTGATCGCTGCATTCATTACATATGTTTACAAATAGTATGATCAAGATTATGATGGCATGTCACTTCAGAAATTATCTTTGTTATCGTTTTACTTGCTCGGGACGAGCAGAACTAAGCTTGGGGATGCTGATACGCCTCCGACGTATCGATAATTTCTTATGTTCCATGCCACATTATTGATGATACCTACATGCTTTATGCACACTTTATGTCATATTCGTGCATTTTCTGGAACTAACCTATTAACAAGATGCCGAAGAGCCAGTTGTTGTTTTCTGCTGTTTTTGGTTTCGAAATCCTAGTAACGAAATATTCTCGAATTGGACGAAATCAAAACCCGGGGTCCTATTTTGCCACGAAGCTTCCGGAAGACCGAAGAGGAGTCGAAGTGGGGCCACGAGGGGCCGCCACCATAGGGCGGCGCGGTCCGGGCCCTGGCCGCGCCGACTCGTGGTGTGGGGCCCTCGTGTGGCCCCCCACGCTGCCCTTCCGCCTACTTATAGCCTCCGTCGCGAAACCCCTGATGCGAAAAACCACGATACGGAAAACCTTCCAGAGACGCCGCCGCCGCCAATCCCATCTCGGGGGATTCTGGAGATCTCCTCCGGCACCCCGCCGGAGAGGGGATTCATCTCCCGGAGGACTCTACACCGCCATGGTCGCCTCCGGAGTGATGAGTGAGTAGTTCACCCCTGGACTATGGGTCCATAGCAGTAGCTAGATGGTTGTCTTCTCCTCATTGTGCTTCATTGTTGGATCTTGTGAGCTGCCTAACATGATCAAGATCATCTATCCGTAATGCTATATGTTGTGTTTGTCGGGATCCGATGGATAGAGAATACCATGTTATGTTAATTATCAAGTTATTACTTATGTGTTGTTTATGATCTTGCATGCTCTCCGTTATTAGTAGAGGCTCGGCCAAGTTTTTGCTCTTAACTCCAAGAGGGAGTATTTATGCTCGATAGTGGGTTCATGCCCGCATTGACACTGGGACGGTGACATAAAGTTCTAAGGTTGTGTTGTGCTGTTGCCACTAGGGATAAAACATTGACGCTATGTCCGAGGATGTAGTTGTTGATTACATTACGCACCATACTTAATGCAATTGTCTCGTTGCTTAGCAACTTAATACTCGGAAGGGGTTCGGACGATAACTCCGAAGGTGGACTTTTTAGGCATAGATGCAGTTGGATGGCGGTCTATGTACTTTGTCGTAATGCCCAATTAAATCTCACTATACTTATCATGACATGTATGTGCATTGTTATGCCCTCTCTATTTGTCAATTGCCCGACCGTAATTTGTTCACCCAACATGCTTTTATCTTATGGGAGAGACACCTCTAGTGAACTGTGGACCCCGGTCCATTCTTTTATACTCGAAATACAAATCTGTCGCAATACTTGTTTTTACTGTTTTCTCTGCAAACAATCATCTTCCACACAATACGATTAACCCTTTGTTACAACAAGCCGGTGAGATTGACAACCTCACTGTTTCGTTGGGGCAAAGTACTTTGGTTGTGTTGTGCAGGTTTCACGTTGGCGCCGGAATCCCTGGTGTTGCGCCGCACTACATCCCGCCGCCATCAACCTTCAACGTGCTTCTTGGCTCCTCCTGGTTCGATAAACCTTGGTTTCTTTCTGAGGGAAAACTTGCTGCTGTGTGCATCATACCTTCCTCTTGGGGTTCCCAACGAACGTGTGAGTTACACGCCATCAGTGTGCATCATGTAGTACTTGGTATAGTTTATGATTGTGATCTCTTGTAGATTATGGAGTTAACTATTACTATGATAGTATTGATGTGATTTATTCCCCCTTTCATAGCTGATGTTGACAGTGTGCATGCTATGTTAGTACTCGGTATAATTGCGTTGGTCTATCTTGCACTCTAAGGTTATTTAAATATGAACATCGAATGTTGTGGAGCTTGTTAACTCCGGCATTGAGGTGCTCTTGTAGCCCTACACAATTAATGGTGTTTGTCATCCAACAAGAGAGTGTAGAGTGGTTTTATTATGTGATCAATGTTGAGAGTGTCCACTAGTGAAAGTATGATCCCTAGGCCTTGTTTCGAAATACCGCAATCATCGCTTATTTACTTGTTTTATCGCATCTTTACTTCCTGCAATATTAATACCATCAACCGCACGCCAGCAAGCTATTTTCTGGCGCCGTTACTACTGCTCATATTCATTCATACCACTTGTATTTCACTATCTCTTCGCCGAACTAGTGCACCTATACATCTGACAAGTGTATTATGTGTGTTGGGGACACAAGAGACTTCTTGTATCGTGATTCCAGGGTTGCTTGAGAGGGATATCTTTGACCTCTTCCTCCCTGAGTTCGATAAACCTGGGTGATTCACTTAAGGGAAACGTGCTGCTGTTCTACAAACCTCTGCTCTTAGAGGCCCAACACTGTCTACAGGAATAGAAGCGTGCGTAGACATCAATGCCTCTTCGTCATATTCCGTTACTCTCGGAGAATCATGCTCTATTTCTATCGGTAGTACTGCTTCAGCTCCATGGACCAGAAAAAACGGAGTTTCCTGCGTCGTTGTATTTGGTGTTGTTCGGATACTCCACAATACACTAGGCAACTCCTCTGGCCAAGTATGCCGAGCTTTTTCCAACGGTGCTAGCAGACGTTTCTTGATACCATTGCAGATGATACCATTGGCTTTCTCGACTTGACCATTGGTCTGCGGGTGCGCAACTGATGCAAAGTGTAGTTTGATGCCCACCTCTGCATGTATGATATGTATGCTTGCATCCATGGAATTGTACCATCATTACTAAGTCCGGTTCCTCTTCTTCTTCCAATGCTGTTTTCGTAGCCCCCGAGGATTTCTCATCCTTCTCCTTCTTCTTTGGTTTCTTCGGCTTTGTAGATCTCTCTCGCTATCTCCTCCCGAACACACCTGGTGGAATTGCGAGACACTCGCGACCCAATGTTTGCAAGAACATCGGCTTCATCATTACTTAGCCTGCTGATGTGATTTACCTCGCATCCATCAAACAACTTCTCCAGCTCGTTATACACTTCCTTGTATGCTATCATACTTTCATTGACTGCATCACATTGATTCATGACCTGCTGAGCTACCAATTGTGAGTCGCCAAAGATTTTTAGTCGGGTTGCGCCACAAGCTTTCGCCATCTTCATCCCTTGTATGAGAGCTTCGTATTCTTCCTCATTGTTAGACGCGTTTGGAAACGTCATCCGTAAGACATACTTTAATTTGTCGCCTTCAGGTGATATTAGTATCACGCCTGCTCCAGCTCCCTCTAATCTCTTGGACTCGTCGAAGTTCATAGTCCAGGTTCTCGATAGATCTGGGGGTCCCGTATTTTGTAGCTCCATCCACTCTGCGATGAAGTCTGGTAAAATTTGCGACTTTATTGCTTTTCTTTTCTCGTACGTGATGTCCCGAGGGGAAAGCTCTATTCCCCAAAGGGAGACATGACCCGTAGCTTCTGGATTGTTTAATATATTGGATAAAGGCGCCTCATTGACCACTATTATCGAATGTGCCGAAAAATAGTGTCGCAACTTTCTTGCTGTTGTAAACACTCCATATGCTAGCTTCTGGTACTGCGGGTACCGCTGTTTTGAAGGCGATAATACTTCACTGATGAAATATACTGGCCTCTGTACTCCATGAAGTTTTCCTTCTTCCTCCCTTTCGACTACGAGTGCTGTGCTGACCACCTGGGTGTGGCTGCAATGTATAGCAAGAGGGGTTCCTTCTCCTTAGGCGCCACCAAGATTGGTGGTGTCGAGATTTTGCGTTTGAGATCCTCGAAAGCTTTGTCCGCCTCTTCGTTCCACTGAAACTTCTCTCCTTGCTTAATCAAAGCGTAAAACGGCAACGCCTTTTCTCCCAGCCTGGCGATGAACCTGCTTAAAGCCGCGACTCGCCCAGTTAATTGCTGTATTTCTTTTAACTTTGTTGGCTTCCTCATTGTTACAATAGCTTGAATTTTTTCTGGATTGGCCTCGATTCCTCTTGCTGAGACTAGGAACCCGAGAAGTTCTCCTGCAGGGACGCCGAAAGAACACTTCGTCGGATTCAGTTTGAGGAAAAATTTGTCAAGGTTGTCGAAAGTTTCCTTTAGATCCTCGATCAAAGTTGTCCCCTTTTTTGATGTTATGACGACATCATCAATGTATACTTGTACGTTTTTCCCAATCTGTGTTGCCAAGCACTTCTGCATCATCCGCTGATACGTTGCTCCCGCGTTTTTCAGACCAAAAGGCATTGTTTTGTAGCAAAACACACCATAAGGTGTTATGAACGCTGTCTTGACTTCATCATCTTCTTTCAATCTGATCTGGTTATAACCAGAATATGCGTCCAAGAAGGAAAGACGTTCACATCCTGCCGTGGAGTCGATGATTTGATCGATCCTTGGGAGGGGAAAGTGATCCTTTGGACATTGTTAATTGAGACACGTAAAGTCGACACACATGCGAAGGACTTTCGTGTTTTTCTTCAGGACCAGCACTGGGTTAGCTACCCATGTAGCCTCTGTATGTAGCTCTTTGATAAAACCAGCCTCTCTGAGTTGATCAATCTCTGACTGCATGGCTTTGCGGTTTGGTTCCGAGAAACGCCGCAAAGGTTGTTTGATTGGTCTCGCTAATGGATCCAAGTTTAGGTGGTGCTCGGCAAGTTCCCTGGGTACTCCTGGCATGTCAGCTGGACACCATGCGAAGATTTTCCAGTGCTCACGGAGGAACTCGACGAGCGCGCTTTCCTATGCGAGGTCCATGTCTGTTGCAATGGATGTTGTTTTCTTTGGATCTATCGGGTGAATCTGCTCCTCCTTGGAATCTTTCGTAGTGTTAAAGGTTGGCTCCCTGAGAGGCCTTCCTACATCTGGCAACACATCATAATCAGTTGTGAGCCTTGACACCATATATTCTGCTTGCATCCCGAAAGTTTCGACGATCGATGAAAATCCTTGTCGCATTTATCGCCTAACGCGAAACTGCCTTTGACTGTAATTGGTCCCTTAGGTCCTGGTAACCTCCACAACAGGTACGTATAATGTGGTACCACCATAAACCTGGCATATGCTGGTCGTCCCAACAAAGCGTGATATTGCGATAGGAAATCCACAACTTCGAACTCCAGCCTTTCTATCCTGTAGTTTTCTCGGGTCCCAATCTGAACGTCGAGATTGATCTTCCCCAATGGATAACTTGGTTTCTCTGGCGTGATTCCATGGAAACGTGTGTCAGCTGGTTTTAGATTTGCCAGGGATATGTTCATCTTCCTTAGTGTATCTGCATACATAAGGTTTAGACTGCTGCCTCCGTCTATGAATACTCGAGATACGTCGAATCCTGCGATCACCGCTGGTAAGATAAGTGCTGACTGCCCTGGTCGAGGAACTTGGTGCGGGTGATCCGCAATTGCAAAGCCAATGTCCTGTCCCGACCAATTTAGGTACTCAATCGTTGGTGGAGGCATCTTCTCTGCCATGAACACTTGTCGTGAGATTACTTTCTGAGCCCTATTAGACGGCCTAGCTTTCTGAATCATCGAGACCGTGCCATTGGAGTTAGGATCAACATATGGAGGTGGGTGTGGTGCTGCCGCTATTCTGAGCTGGTGCCGATTTTCGTCCGTAATTGCGGGAGGAGGTGGCAAGTGGATCTCACTCCTGGGCCCTTGGGGGTTTCTATTTGTTGCTTGAGCATTAGCTAGCCCTGCGACCCTCAACATTGCTTGAAAATTTCGACAGTCCTTCTGCAGATGTCCTGACTGCCTCTTCCCATTATTGTCGAGATAGAAATGCATCTGACATGGCCCGTTCATCATATCCTCGGGCGATACAAAAGGTCTCTGAAACCTTGGTCCACTATTTTGCCTGTTATTCTAAGAATCATCTCTATTGTCGCATCGCTGCTCGTTACTCCTTTGGTATTCATCTCTATTGTTTCCTCCAGTGCTTCCCCGGAACCCAGCCGATATTTGGCCAGGAGCATCGTAACTCGAGAATTGCCGAGGAAATCGTCGTCTATTTTGAAAATTTCGACCACGGTCCTCCTCCGGTGACCTGTGTCGCTTGTTGTGAACAACATCTTCTCCATCTGCCCATCTGTTTGCTATCTCCATCAATGCTGACACTGTCCTTGGGTTGGTTCTCCCCAAGTCTTCGACAAAATCTCCTCGTCGAATTCCTGCCACAAACGCATCTATTGCTCTCTCGTCAGATATATTCTCTGCCGAATTTTTAATAATGTTCGACCTCTGGATGTATTTTCTCATTGATTCATCATGCTTTTGTCGACATGATCTCAAATCTTCTAGTGATGCAGGTTTTTTGCAGGTAGATCGGAAATTGTTGACAAATACATCCTCAAAACTATCCCAGCTGTCGATGGAACCTGGGGGAAGCTTCTTTATCCAAGATCTTGCGGCTCCACTGAGGTGCACTTGAATGCTCTGCATGGCTGTTGCTCTGGTTCCACCTATCAGTTTCACCGTCTAGAGGTAATCGACAAGCCAATCCTCGGGATCTTGCAGGCCATCGAATTTTTTGAAATTATCGGGTAACTTAAACCCTGAAGGAACTCGAGTTTTCCGGACCCTTCTTGTAAAGCACGGTAGCCCACACATATCCTCGTTATCTATCTCTGGGGAATGCCGATGTTCCCTTCTATTTTGTCGTGCTCTGTCCACCCGTGCTTGTGCTGCTGTGTCTCTTGCTCCACTTGTTCTTTCGGGACCTGGTGCTGCTGTAGTGGGTCGTGGACTATTTTGCCTTGATGATCCTTCGGGAGGTGTAGTTGCGAATGCTGCTCCCATGGTTCCACACCCTGCCATGGCCATGTTATACAACGCTTCTCTTGGATCTCCGGGAGGTGGCTTGGACGCTAGGATGAAAGCTTGCGTTGCCATATATCCCGCTTCCGGTGTTTTGGGGATAATATTCCCCCTCGTGTCGATTGACATAAAAAACATGTCGAGGTTTTGAACTAAATTTTCTCTCTGCTTCAGGTATATTTTGCAGCCGAGATCTTGCTCTCCTTCGAGCTTGTCTATGACTATCTCCCGAAGTTCCTGAATTTCGGCTTAGCTCTGCCCTTCGCTCGCTTGATGCGGAAGCCGCTTCCTCGCCTCTCGTCCAACTCGATTTTCCGCTTCTCGAGCTCCCTCCTGGTACGTGCAAGCCTATATTGATACACTTGTAACTCCTCAGGTGTTGCCGTAATGGTAATTGGTTATGTACCATCAATAGCTCTTGCAACTCGATCCCACACTGCCTGCGGAAATCGTACCATCTCTCGTGTTCCTGGTCCGATATATTTTGTTCCCAAACCTCGCGTGAGATCTGCAGGATCGACATACGGATTTCCCGCATCGTCGAAGTTTTCTGACGTCTCCTCCCCTGGGCGACTTGGTTCTCCAATTGCATAGATATGATGATATTTTGGATTCTGAACTTTGTCGGGTTTGGTGACACCATCATTGAGATTGGTGAAGATCTTTCCAACAGTAATGGATCTGTCGATGAAGTTGAAGCTGTCGATGTTGCTCGAGTCATCGCTTATATCAGAGTCCGCAGATGACTCGAAAGACATGTCGCGGAAGATCTTGGCGAGTTTTTCACTTGCTCTGGTGCTGATGAAGCGTGGCGACGAAATCTCTTCTTCGCCTGACTCGGTTGATGATGTTGAATCCGAAGAATCGGGATCGACCGTCGATAATCCCGACGAGATTGGAATTTCTAGACGATATGATCCTTCCTTCTCAACGCGGATTTGGAACTTGCCAAACGTCATCTCCATAGGCTCCTCCAGATACGCATATGCATCCAAACGGGAGGGCGGGTGAGGAACAAAATCGACTAGACCAGTTTCGATCTGATTACCTCTGTCCAAAGCGTTGCTTGCAGTTGATGAAGTCGACGATCTTGAACGTGCCATCAAGATCAGATCCTTGACACCTCTAGTTCCCACAGACGGCGGCAATTGACAAGGGATTAACTTATCAATGCCTACAGATTGTAGACGACGGTTTTAGTCGGAAGTAGAGGGCAAGTAGATCTCGAAGGTTTCAGCCGAAAAGTACTCGACGATGTAAAAACTAGGGTTGCGTGAAATAATGAATCGATCCTCTCTTTGTCCCTCGACTCCCTCTTATATAGGAGGTGGAGCCGAGGGATTCATATATAATACACAAGTTACAGAGTCCGGGAGGGTTTCTAACCCGTCCCGTAAGATTACAAGTCTATATTTCCTAATACAACTCTAGCTTTCCTTAGTACTAACCTGGGCTTCCGAATCTCCATATTCATCGAATCGTGGGCCTTCAGTAAACCCCGGGTACCATCTTCGGCAGGCCCATTGGGGATGCCTATGTCACATGGTGCATACAAGGTCCACGTCGAGCCGTTGGACTCGAACGTGCGGGAGATCATCCTAACATTCTCTCCCTTGATCTCAACTTTACTTTTAACTTTATATTTTTACTTTACTCGTTTTATCATGGATCAGTACATAGAATCAGACAGCTACAATATACTTTTCTGTTTTGAAACAAAATAAATTGGGCCTCTTATGATCTAGGAATTGTAAGGCTTTCTGAAAGGACATAGATATCGGCTAGAGGGGGGGTGAATAGGCGGTTTAAAACTTTCATGAGATGGGCTTAACAAATACGGAATAAAACTAGCGTTTACTTTGTAAAGCCCAAAGCCTATATACTATGGTTCACGTATGTGCACCAACAACTTATGCTAAGCAATACAAGCAACTATGTGATAGGAAGATATATAACTTCAAGCACGATGGCTATCGAAAAGTAAAGTGCATAAGTAAAGAGCTCGGGTATAGAGATAAACGAGGCACGTGATAGACAATGATTTAACCCGAAGTTCACAATCTTGCGAGTGCTGATCTCCGTTAGAGAGGTGCGGTGGCTTAGTGCTCCCGAACGCCACAAATGGCCTCACCTTGAGGTGTGGTTGCTCGATGCACACCAACGCCACAAAGGTCTCACCCCAATATGCGGTAGTCACACCACACACCGAGCGCCACGAAGGCGCATCACCTTATTCTCCGGTGATCCTCGCCACAAAGGCCTAGGTCACGGTTCCACTAAGGGATTTGAGGCGGAAACCGGGACTTACACAAAGGTTCGGGCACACATCCACAACTTAATTGGAGGCTCCCAACAAATCGCCACAAAGGCCTCAAATCCGTCTAGTGTTCCAAGAACCCAAGAGTAACAACTTTCTTTCTTTCACTTCCACGGATCACCGTGGAGAACTCAAACCGATGCACCAAATGCAATGGCAAGAACACCACAAAGATGCTCAAGTCCTTCTCTCTCAAATTACAACAAAGCTACAAAAGCTATTGGGGGAATAAGAGAGGAAGAACAAACAAGAGGAGAAACACCAAATTTCTCCAAGATCTAGATCTAGTGGATTCCCCTCACAAAGAGAGGGATTTGATTGGTCAAAGATGTAGATCTAGATCTCCTCTCTCTTTTCCCTCAAATGGGGGCAAGAATCATGGAGATATTGAGAGATAGAGCAAGCTTCTCAAGGTCAACAATGGAGGAGAGAGAGTGAGAGAAGCCACCAGATTTTGGGGAAGAAGAAGGCTATTTATAGCCCCCCATGAAATATGGCCGTTGGGGGTGACCAGGCCGGATTATCCGGACCCCGGGATGAAATATCCGGCAAAAAATCCGGGTCCAATACAGGGGCTCACGCCCAAAAGTCTTTAGCAGTTTTCGAGGGCCGGATAATTCCCCCTGAAAACTGGCAGAGAAAGCATATGGAGAAAGAGCATAACTTGAGCATCCGGACTCCGATTTTGATGATCTTGGGCTCGTTTCGAAGCTAGTAACAAGCTCTACAAGATCATGCAGGGAAACATCATAATACAGCATGGGAGTATAGAAACAAATGATGAAAGGTTTGACCTATCTAAAAAGACATACCGGTAAAACCTCCAACCTCAAGAATGCAACAAGTTGCCCATGCAAAAACCATTCTCGATGAACTAGATCTTGTCATGAGAATAATCACAAGCTCTAAAACATCACACGGATAAGGTCTAAATAAAAACCAAGAAAGATCATGCAAGGATGCAAAGGTTTGAGCTCTCCGAAGGATACGATCGAGTTACTCACTCGAGAGCCCTCCTGATAGTACGGAAACTAAACTACAAACCGGTCTCCAACTACACCATGAGACCATTAAGAAAGAAATCCTATCAAGAGCAAACCATAACCTTGCTCGTTCCGCTTGAGCTCAATGATGACGATCTTGACTACAATAAGATGGAACGCCTTTCTTGATTGTGCTTGCTTCACGAAGTCTTGTGGATTGCTCCCCCATAATCCACCATGGAAGAGCTTCTTCTTCGGTGCATCTTCACATATACATGATCATCATATGGATGGCAAGATTCAAGCATATGATCTCATCGAGTTGGCTCATTTTGAACTTGCACTTCATTTCTTCATGGCAAGCTTCAAGCATATAATCTCTTCGAGTTGGCTCATCTTGAACTTGCACTTCATTTCGTGGATGTCTTGAAGTTAACTTTGAGGGCTCACTTCATCTTCAAGACATACTTGACACTTGATACGCTTCATCAGTTTATTCTTATTGCAACCTTGAAGCCAACATATGGTTCAACGATTGCCTCTGGACAACTCCTACAAATATAACTCAATGCAAACATTATTCCATAGGGATTGTCATTAATTACCAAAACCACACATGGGGGATCCATGCACTTTCAATCTCCCCCATTTTGGTAATTGATGGCAATCTCTTTGAGAGGGTTTATATAAGGAATTTAAGAAACCAACAAGTTGAATACATAGAGCAAACTCCCCCATAATATATGCATGTGTGAATGAACTTGACTTTCATTGCATACATTGGCATTCAAAGCCTAGTGGAGTTTCCTCTAAATATTGAACTAAGCAAAACAACAAGATGCATTGTAAGAAAGGCATATGCTTAAGCACAAAGCAAAGACATATCCAAATTCCCTTAAACCCTCCAAACTTCTCCCCCACTGGCACCAATTGCCGAAATGGGTGAAAAATTTAGAAGGACAATATAGTGAGAATTCCTCCATACTGTGTGCATTTCTCATGATTTGAGTGAAATAAAATGCACGTATCCAATAAAGAATATTCGGAAGGAAACACACTATAGAGAGGATCAAGGATTGCAAAAAGATAACAAAGTCAAGAAGCTTCAGCAAATGAAGCAAGCAACCAAATGAACCATAAAGAAGATACCAAAAGAAAGATATATATTATGACAAGATCAAGAAGATTGCTCTAAATAATATGAGGAATCTCCCCAAGGTTTGTGCACAAAACTAGACAATTTGCATTGGAGTATAAAGTGCACAAACATAGAATCATCACTCCCATAATATCATTCAAAACAAAAGAAACCAAGTGAATCAAACTCTAATGATCACCACAAAATAGTGCCTTAAATAAAATGAAGAAGCTCCCCAAGGTACATGCGTAATTTAAAATGTTGCATTTGAATACAATATGCATAACATGGAATCCTCACTCCCTCGTTACCATTTAAAACACAAACATTTGCAATAGATCATAGATAGAAAATTAAGCTTAACACTTGCAACAAACAATTTTTTGCGCAACAAGTAAGAGGCACCATAATAAAAGGCTCAACCAAGAGGATATGTGAAAGGCATGACAAAGCATATTATAAGACTATTACAAGGATGAGCAAATAGCATCATCATAGTCTTCAATGAATTATATTGCTTACCATGACCAATCAACACGCAACACATAAATAAAATATCAAATGGAGATGTATCATTTCTTATGTGTATAAGTTTCTCTAAGTGGGCAATATCACGAAGATGTTTATCCAAAAAGAAACATGCACACACAAAATAGATACACAAGAAATATAGAATGATATCCAAGACGAGGTCATGCAATATACTAATAAGAATTTTTGCTTAATAGCATGGCCAAAGGCTCAATTTTATCTTATTGTACATTCATGAACTTCAACCATAAACACATAAAATACATCACAAATATCAATAAGGGATAGAAGATAGTTGGGATGCTTTGAGAAAGGAAACAAGTATCAGAAATGAAGATACCAAAAGAAATAACTCAATTTGCACTTTCATCGATATTGCACATGTGAAAGGATTGAGGAATTGATATGCAATAAAATTGCTAGATAGGCATAGTTGGGATGGATAAATCATGAGCACGATTTTATATACTTCCCAACATATGTGCTCATTTCAATTTACTCATATTTGCAGTAAAGAGGTTTCATTAAAATCTTTCCAAGAAGCATAATATTTGCAAATCAAGAGATTCATGCCAAGATGCAACCACATGGTTGGATGCTAGAAAAATATGCATGAGAAGATACTTGTTACCGAGATAGCATTGGTGTGGATGTAGTAGATATGTGTTCGTTGACCATCCTAGCTTGCCTCAAGTTACCATTGAGTCACCACTTCTTCCCAAGAGTGAGACAAGCATCCAATGCATATCCATTGTACCTAACACAAAAGTAAGTACAAAATTGTCCCCAAACTAATTGGGTCCGAAGTAGTTAGGCACACAACAACATATAGGACAAACTCCACAAAACTATGTGCATATAGATATGGAATTGAATTTCATGCACATCTTAGCCAAATTAGGATTTGATGGAGTTTACCCTATATATTGGATCAAAGAAAGTAACACATGCCATAAGATATACATATATTAAATATGCATGCACAATACTTTCAAGAACCAAAGGAAGATACAATTTGGACAAAACACCAAATCAAGAAACAATGGTTGTCCAAATTATATCAAAGAATCAAATCAACACAAGATTGACTCCAAGAATTATCTCATTATAAGAAGCTAATTAAACCAAAGAACAAAGGAATGAGATAACCAACTCCCAAGAGAGCAAGGTTCCCACAAATAAACCAAACCCTCAACACTTTTTATGATGGCACAAAGTACCAACAAGAAAAGGTTTGTCTCCCAAAACCAAATTCTTGATAATGATCAAGTGATGTTACGCATTCTAACAAATATAGGAGAGATCCCCCCAAGATTAGTGCATTATCTAGAATTTTGCATATTAATACAAAATGCACAAAACTAGGATCATCATGCTACCTATATCTACTAAAAACGCTAAGAAAGTTTAAATAGACAAATTAGATCATAAGATGCAAGGAAGACACATGGGAGTCAAAGCACAAAAAATTGATGGAAATAAATAAGGCAATTAAACACAAGAGCCAATGTAAATATGATCAATAAATATCTACCTCATAATAGATTGCCAATTGTCCTAGGACAAGAGGTATTACGAACTATTTCCCGGTGGTAGTTTGTAAGTATACGTAAGATCATATTTACAACATATACAACATATGGTGAAAGATAAGAGTTAACCATCATGCAAAGAGAATTTCTTGATAGCTTCAATTAGTCATACCAACATGCAAAGAAGTTGATAGCATTCATACCAACATGCAAAGCAATTAATAGAATGACTTGAAGCACATGGTTTTCCAAAAGTGTATTGAGGGACACGTTGTGAAAAACCATGTCAAGAAAAATTTCCACAAATAAGATCCACAAAGATATTAGCAATGAAGCCATTTAAACAAAATGGAACTTGTTTGAGCAAACATGCCACATAGGAGAGAGATAATTTATCATATCAACTCTATGTAACACAACCTCAAATATTCACATTTTCTAGGATTGTAATATGCACAAAGCTTATTACTCCCCCATAATGTGATAAGAAATTAATTTTCACAAGAGGTAAATAAGATCCGATTAGAGATAATTAATGGACACTAGAATTTGAATTTCTCATGAGGATGACATACTACATAGAGACTAGATAAATTTGCAATATCAATTCTAAGTGGTATTCCTCATGTACACACATTTTTAGGATTGTGACATTCCCAAGGGCATATCACTACGACAAAATGGGATAGTCCATTGATCACTCTCAATAGCCATATAAGATACAATAAGATGCAAATAGGCTTCAACTCAAACACAAATACATGGTGCGCAACCTAACATACATTGTGGATGTTGGAGATATGCCCAAGAGGCAATAATAAAAGTGGTTATTATATATCTTTATGTTTATGATAAATGTTTATATACCATGCTATAATTGTATTAACCGAAACATTGATACATGTGTGATATGTAAACAACAAAGAGTCCCTAGTATGCCTCTTAACTAGCTTGTTGATTAATGGATGATTAGTTTCATAATCATGAACATTGGATGTTATTAATAACAAGGTTATATCATTGTATGAATGATGTAATGGACACACCCAATTAAGCGTAGCATAAGATCTCGTCATTAAGTTATTTGCTATAAGCTTTCGATACATAGTTACCTAGTCCTTATGACCATGAGATCATATAAATCACTTATACTGGAAAGGTACTTTGATTACATCAAACACCACTGCGTAAATGGGTGGCTATAAAGGTGGGATTAAGTATCCGGAAAGTATGAGATTGAGGCATATGGATCAACAGTGGGATTTGTCCATCCCGATGACGGATAGATATACTCTGGGCCCTCTCGGTGGAATGTCGTCTAATGTCTTGCAAGCATATGAATAAGTTCATAAGAGACCACATACCACGGTACGAGTAAAGAGTACTTGTCAGGAGACGAGGTTGAACAAGGTATAGAGAGATACCGAAGATCAAACCTCGGACAAGTAAAATATCGCGAGACAAAGGGAATTGGTATTGTATGTTAATGGTTCATTCGATCACTAAAGTCATCGTTGAATATGTGGGAGCCATTATGGATCTCCAGATCTCGCTATTGGTTATTGGTCGGAGTGAGTACTCAACCATGTCCGCATAGTTCACGAACCGTAGGGTGACACACTTAAAGTTGGATGTTGAAATGGTAGTATTTGAATATGGAATGGAGTTCGAATATTTGTTCGGAGTCCCGGATGAGATCCCGGACATCACGAGGAGTTCCGGAATGGTCCGGAGAATAAGATTCATATATAGGATGTCATTTTATGTGAATAAAATGTCGCGGAAGGTTCTATGGAAGGTTCTAGAAGGTTCTAGAAAGTCCGAA